>NW_007075115.1:22000-43127 GCF_000164805.1 Carlito syrichta
GAAGACCCTCACCTAGTCATGACACGGGCATGTGTCCGGCTGTCCATCTTACTGGCAAGCAGCAGAGCGTGTCCCCACAAGCCATTCTTCATTGCAGACTCCAAGGCATCCTGAAAGCATGCAGTGGTGTGTAGGTTACAGAACTGCTTGGGACGTGAACAGACAGAGGCCAAGGACCATGTGTTGTCATGCACTGACAGCAGACTGACACATGACTCAAAGGCCTTGAAAACATACTTATTCTCAGTTTAAATAAAACCCAGTATTTCGCTGTTTTCCTTAGTTTCAAAGTTCCTAAGGCGGTGGGTCTTTGTAGGTGTCCACTGCACTTATCCATTGTAGCATAAAGAACAAGCACGTTGATCAAAAACAGGGACAACCAAGAAGCACCAGCCACACTGTCCTGTCCACTGTGATAAGCCCCGGCAACACTGACTCCCCAATTCCAGATGATACATAAAGTCTCCAGGAATATCTTCCCACCATAGATGGTGGCTGGATGGTAGCCTCATGACCACAGCCACCCCTCCACCCAGAATCACCTAGGGTATAATTCAGAGCTTCTGGCAAGGAGGCAACAATGTTGCAATAGAGATAGATGTTCACAGGTTGCATGATTTCAATCAGTTGTGAAATAGCGTATTAAAATCATACTGATCAAACATGCCCTTTGTGAGTATATCATGACATACACAGAGAATTCTGGGCCAGGCAGACATCTCTGTTCAGTCACACAAGCCCATGCGACCGACCTCTAGACCCCTGTCCTACACACACACTGTCTCAGCTGGACATCATGTACCCTCGAACCCCTCCTATGTACATATTGTCCCAGCTGGAATCACTCTGTGCTCCCTACTGCCCCAGAGCAGGCTCCCGTCTCAGCCTCCCTCTCCACTCTGCACAGTCAGAGGGGATGTCGCAGTACACACACCTGTGTGGGGAACTGAGCTCAGTTCACCCCCGGATGAGTGCACTCCCTGGCACTGTGTGCGCCCACTCTCCACTGCCCAAGGCCTTGGTGTCATGGGCCCACTGACCAGCTGGTGCTCATGACATCCAACTCCCAGTCCCTGCCAACTCAAGGGTGGTGACCTTGACCCCAGCTTTGTGAGGACAAGATGGACTTGTCTCGTGCACATTTTTATCTGACACTCAGCACACATGGCAGAATGTAGCTCATGATCAATACGTCCATGTATCTAACTAAAAATGGAATCAACAAGCCTTCGACACTGGCAGTATTCTGAAGAAAACCAACACTAACACACTCAGAGGGATGTCATGGGGGCCAGAAACTTTCATGAAACAGCAAGACCCCAGCACCGCTCTACACACAGGTGATACTCCATGAGGAGGCTCTCCCTCGCTGCTGCACCCCAGCACCCAAGCCCGACAGGGTAAGCATGTGGGTACCCAGCTTTGTTGCAGGATGGCATACCTTCTTCCGGCCATACAGCAGCAGCTCCCGAAACCGCTCAGTCTCCTTCTCGAGCAAGTTGGCACTGACTGGCTGATTGTCAGTAAGGAATGAGAGTTGGGCCTCGCCGGACTCCTCCTCCTCCACCTGCTCCACAGCCTCATTAGTGAAGTCAATCAGGTTTGCCTCGTTGGGTGACTTCCCAGGAAGCCACACTGTCCTGTGATCTCGAAGCAGAAGCTCTGCAATGTCTGTTCCCACCACAGTCTGCAGAGCCGGCAGGGACAGGAAGAAGGAAAGGAAAGGCTCTAACAACAGACTCTCCAGCAATGGGGACAAGATACTCCACAGTGGTCAGGTGAGGACCCTGAGCAGCTTTCCTGAGATGAGTGTGTGTTTGAGCCCCACTCTGGACATGGCCAGAGACCTGACAAACAGACCCACAGGCTCCATGGAAGGCTGACAACGCCAGGCCAACACCTCACCTCACCCCAAGCCACAAGCTTCTCTCCTCTGCAACTCCCCAAATCACTGCTGAGATGTCCTTCCTAGGGAGCCCCATAACAGCACTGCCTGCTGCCCACAACTGAACATATGGGCTTGGCCCAGCTCCTCCCGGGATTGAAGACTCCCAAGACTGAGAGCCAGCAAGAAGAAACATTCCAGAAGTAAAAAGAAACATACCCCATTCTGTCTGCATAAAAGAACAATAAAATTCCAAAGAAGACTTGCAGACTCCTTGTCAATTAAATTTTCATTCTGCAAACACTTTGTAGCTTTGTTCTGTGCAAAATTAATAACATCCACTTTATGGGTGTCGTCTCTGCAGAAAGAACACATGACCAGTTAGCAGCGGCGTCGGCATGGCCAGGCCAGCAAAGAAACACCTGGACAGCGACGTACTTGCCGAGGGGTCCTGGGAAGGCCCGCATCTCCTCCTGATCAGATGTGTGCTGCAGCAAGGTCTACAACGAGAGGCACAGATGTGTGGTTGGCATGCAGCAGCCGCTGAGGCACATCTGCTGGGGACACAGACGGACGGAGGCACAGACGCTGCCCTGGGAGTTTGGCTGCCCTCCACGCAGGACAAAGGCCCGGGCAAGGTCGAGCACAGAACACGCCTGTGGCTGGGCTACAGCTGTGACTTTCAAGTATTATTTTAAGCAGCAAGATCCATTTTTTTCTTACCACAACTCCAGGGCAGGACCCCAATACATGTGACAGAAGAGGCTGAGTGGGGCTGTGGGATTCAGCACCCCTCAGCCTCCCACACCTCAGTAGTACCCACCCACCTGCTGCCTCACCCATTACTGAAAAGCACCACTAACAGAAACAATCCCAAAGTCAGGAGATGTGAATATGCTGACTTCTAAGAGGAAAAAGAGGACCAGACAGAATAGCTACCTACAAACTGAAGGCTCAAAGGAACAAAACATCCTCCAAGTCCTATATCCAGAGATAGGACTGGCTGAAGCCTACACCCTGCATGATGCCCAGTGTACCCAGGGTGGGCGGCCCTCCCCCAGAAATACCTCCATGCTATGGATCTCCACTAGCGCAGGCTGTCCTTCGGAAGGCAGGTTTGGAACCACCTTAATTAGCTGACCACCAGGCCCAAACCTGGCACAGAGATGAGGCACTGAAAACTTTTCAGGAGAAGTTGGTCTTGATGGAACTGCATTGAAAATAAATGAGAAAGAAGCCATTAGCTTGTCACTTTGTAATGTTTCTGAGCTAGATCAAGAGCGAAGATGTTCATGTTCTCATACAGCTGAAATCACAGTTTAGATTTATCGTGCTAAACAGACTAGCAACTGAAAGTCAATGACTATTCAAGATCTTATTAACAAGCAAAGCTTAACCATATGTCAGAAAAAAAATGCTTCAATTATTAAAAACGAGAGTGATTCTCCTCCACAACCAACAAACTCCCATAGGAACCCCGTGAGGCGCTGTTCACAGGTCAGGCAGTGTAGGCATCTCCCGCGTCTTTTGTCCCTGAGCTACAAACTCAATTTCAGGTGGTGGTGACCACAGAACACCCAACAGAAATGACAGAACAAAACGCCTAAGGTAAGAAGGAAAATAATTAGCTGGGTGTGGTGATGTGTGCCTATAATCTCAGCTTCTCAGGAGACTGAGGCAGGATTGCTTGAGCCCAGGAGATGGAAGATGGAGTGAGCTATGATCATGCCACTGCACTCCAAAGCAAGACTCTATCTCAAAAAAAAATAAGAAGAAAGTTTTTGTTTTAAATTTAAAAATATAGGGGCAACCCCTTCAGATCCTCTCCCACTGTGAGAGCTTCTCTGTCCTCTCAATAAAGCCTGCTTTAAAACACACACACACACACACACACACACACACACACACACAAACTTTATTTAAAGGTATATTAGAGAAAGAGAAGGGAGAGAGAAGATTCACCTCCCCAAGGTGGGGAAGGGGCCAAAGCCAGGAAGCACAGTAACAGCCATAGCTCAAAGAGCACATGGCCACACTAGAGTCTAGCAAGGCAATGACCAAAAAAAGAGATTCTTTTTGAGTTGGCGTCTCACTTTGTCGCCCAGACTGGAGTGCAGTGGCACCTTCCCGGCCACCACAGCCTCGACCTACTGGGCTCCAGTGATCCTTCCGCCTCAGCCTTCCAAGTTGCTGGAACTACAGGTACGCGCTACCACGCCTGGCTAATTTTTGATTTATTGTAGAGAGGAGGTCTTGCCAAGTTGACCAGGCGGGTCTCAAACCCGCGGGCTCAGGCAATCCACTTACCTTATCCTCCCAAAGTGTTGGGATTACAGGCTGAGCCACTGAGCCTGGCCAAAAAGAGATTCTTAACTGAATTAATACTTTAAGAAAATTCACTATTTTATCTAATAACATTACACACACACACATATATATTTTTTGGAGTTGGAGTCTCACTCTGTCGCCCAGACTGGAGTGCAGTGACATGCTCCCGGTCACTGCAGCCTTGATCTACTGGGCTCCGGCAATCCTTCCACCTCAGTCTTCCAAGTAGCCAGAACTATAGGCGCACACTATCACACCCGGCTAATTTTTGATGTAGTGTAGAGACAAGGTCTCGCCAAGTTGCCCAGGCAGGTCACAAATACATGTATTTTTGTAGTTTTCGAGGAAACAGTATTTAACCTAACATTCTGGAGAGGAAATTCGAATGTGACACGTGGGACAAGTCTAGGAATGGGAGTCTTCTCAGGGGAATTAGAAGTTTCCTCCAAAACTGCAGAGCCAGGAGTCAGGGGTGGGGATATCAGGTGACACCCAAAGTGCTTGAAAGTGATACTGTACTCAATCGAGTCACACTTCAAAAATGTACACATGAATTAGCCAGGCATAGTGGCTCGCACCTGTAATCCCAGCTACTCAGGAGGCTTAGACTGGAGGATTGCCTGAGCCTGTGAAGCTGAGGCTGCAGTGAGCCATGATTGTGCCACTGCACTCCAGCCTGGGAAACAGAGTGAGACCACGACTCAAAAAAATAAAAAAATAATTAAAAAAGCACACATGGACAGAGCAGCTCTCAGACCTATGAGCCACCTGCAGTTGGAGGGATGACACTGGCCTGTCCTGACACGCTCTGTCACTGAGGAGAGGCTGGGAGATGCTCTGTCCATCAAAGATTCCATCACAGCAATGCTGGGACTCCAGGCACGACCCGGCCTCCCTCCACCCTGCCAAGCACACACCTTGCTCCAGCGCAGGCCAGGCAGCATCTGCAGGATAGCCATACTCCGGGAAGCCCTGGACACTGCTGAATGCGCCACCGTAGGTGCCATAGGCATAATCACCGTGAAAGGAGCCTGGAGGAGGCGGGGCCTCGTAGGAACTGGTGGTCACATTGTGACTTCTGTGAATATGACTCTTAGGAACAAAGCAGATGGGTGGAATTAGCTCCCCACGAACACCAGCAGGACTTCTGACTCTCGGAAGAGGGGGATGGCTCCAAGACCCGCCCACACTGCCCTGAGCGCACCTGGTGCGAGTGGGAGCTGAGGCTGCTGCGGCGGCTGGGGAGGCTGTGGGTGCTGCGCAGGCTCCGCGCTGATTGCTCGCTGTGCACGCTGCGTCTGTCAGCCTCCTCCCCATAAGGGTCTCTGGGGGGATCAGGGTCATCATCAAAACTCCCAGTGAAGCGAGGGTCATACCTCCAGTGGTCGTCGCATTTCTCAGGCCTAGAGGAAGCAGCAGGAGCTTGGGGGGCCACTCCCAACAGGACGTGCAACTGCTGGAGCACCAGCCCAGTGGGTCCTGCTCCCCATCCTCCCACGCTTCCAAGCACGCTCCCCCATGCATGGTCCTTACACTGGGAACATGAGCCACGCTGACACCGCAGCAGGTCACAGTGTGCCAAACCCAGGGCGAAACCCATGGCTTTATTTTTTTTATTTTTTTTTATTTTTTTTAAGTTGGAGTCTCACTCTGTTGCCCAGACTGGAGTGCAGTGGCTGCTCCCGGCCATCGCAGCCTCGACCTGCTGGACTCCGGTGATCCTTCCGCCTCAGCCTTCCAAGTAGCAGGAATTACAGGCACGCGCTACCACGCCCAGCTAATTTTTTTATTTTATCGTAGAGATGAGGTCTCGCCTGCCCAGGCGGGTCTCGAACCCATGGGCTTAGGCAATCCACTCACCTCAGCCTCCCAAAGGCACGGGATTACAGGCTGAGCCACCGAGCCCGGCTCACCCATGGCTTTAGAGAACACACTACATATGCATCTCGAGGGCAGTCACTTCTCTGGACTTAGGGTGTGACAGATGAGAAGGGACCATGAGACAAGAGTGAACCAGACTCCCTGAGGCCAGTTCTGTTCCGACAGCCCAAGAGCTGGAAATTCCAGGAAGGCAAGGTCCACCCTTCCTCTTTCAGACAGGGACCAAATCATCAGGCTGGGGCTCCCCAGAAGCCCCAAACCACCACAAGGCTTCAAGAAATCCCAAGGACACAGGGCAGATTGGCAAGAGCACCCTCTGGCTTCCAACTGCCCTCCTCTGTCAGGTGCATGTTACCCACCTGTCACCATAGGCATAGCTCTCTCTCCCATATGAATCATATTCCGTGTCATACCAGTACCTCCGGTCACTGGTACGGGGGTCCTTGATTCGAGTGCTGTAGTGGTAACGCTCCCAGCGACCCGGATCTGTAAGCGAGGGATGAATGGGTTAATATGTTATGTGCAAAAGAAGACATTCCCCCTGGATTTCACTACAGAAGCTACCACACCCAGAGCTCAAGAATGCTTTAAGGATTCCCTGGGAAACCAAACTCCCCTCCTGAAAAACCAGCCTGACACCTGGAAGACCCAGCTGGTCCTTCTATACAGAAGCTGCCTGATGGCAACTGGCTAATTCTTCTCTCAATCCAAGTGGCTAAAAACAAGACATCTTCAGAAAAGATGCTAAAAGATCTCTTTATTAAGTTCTTTTCCACAGTAACTACTTCTTAATAGTTAATCCACAACCATTAATTGCACTAATATTTCTTCTGCCTAATGTGGTCCAGGTTTTTTGATTTTTTTTAAGAGACAGGGTCTCACTATGTTACCCAGGCTGACATGCAGTGACATGATCATAGGTCATTGCAGCTGCAAACTCCTGGGTGCAAGAGACCCTCCCACCTCAGTCTCTCAACTGTAGGTATGTGCCATAATGCCCAGCTAATTATTTTAATTTAAATTTTTTGCAGAGACAGGGTCTCAATATGTTGTCAGGCTTGTCTCAAAGTCCTGGGCTCAAGTGATCCTCTCACCTTGACCTCCCAAAGTCCTGGGATGACAAGTGTGAGCCACCATACCCTGCCAATTCAGAAGGTTATAAAAAATAATCTCAATACTAAAAGGTTACTTTAAAAAGGCACCCTGAGGCCAGGAGCAGTGGCTCACACCTGTAGGCCCATCGACACAGGAGGCTGAGGTGGGAGGATCACTTGAGTTCAGGATTTCATGGTTACAACAAGATATGATCATGCCATTACACTCTAGCCTGGACAATAGAGCAAGACCCTGTCTCTAAAAAAGAAATACAATAAAAAGGCACATTATCACATTTTTAGCAAGTATGTGCAGAATTTATATTTAAAATAGGTATAACTATTAAAAAGGAAAGAGAGCCCTCTGGGAAGCAGAAGGCAAGGCTGGTCCCACTGGGACTGTCAAGGAGAGGACACAGCCAAGCAGGAGTCACCAGCAGCATTTCCCAGGGACATGCCACTGTGCTACACAGGCCACATGGAAGGTAGGCATGGTGCCAGGAAGTGCCCAGGACACTGCCCTGATGGGCACCATCCAGGTCTGCCAGTCCTACACAGCAGCCACCAGCCTCGTGTGACCACTGAGCACTGGAAACTGGATTGGTGGGACCAAGGAGCTGCCTTCTCATTTTACTTCACTTCTATTCATTTACATTTAAGTAGTCACATGTGGACCGGCACCTCTAAAACCACCAAAAAAAACTGCCAGTATGATAAAGCTATGTTCATGTTATATTTGAGATGTAACTTCTTAATGAAAAAATGTCAGTATGGTTACTTTCGGATGCAGAGTATTTTCGGCTACTCTGGATCTTGGATAAAAATGTAACAAAGAAGCCGGTGGCTCAGCCTGTAATCCCGCGCCTTTGGGAGGTTGAGGTGAGTGGATTGCCTGAGCCCACGGGTTCGAGACCCGCCTGGGCAGCGAGACCTCATCTCTACAATAAATCAAAAAATCAGCCGGGCGTGGTAGCGCGTGCCTGTAGTTCCAGGTACTCGGAAGGCTGAGGCGGAAGGATCGCCGGAGCCCAGCAGGTCGAGGCTGCGGTGGCCGGGAGCGGCCACTGCACTCCAGTCTGGGCGACAGAGTGAGACTCCAACTCAAAAAAAAATGTAACAGAGACTAATAAAAGGGAAAGTGTCCTAGCAAACACTCGGCAAGTGCCACTTCTCGTGGGACACATATCACAGCCATCTTGGAAATGTACTGTTAATGTTTCTGAGAATGTCCAGACATACCTCCGTAGTCATACTGGCTGGAGTAGTAATTTGCATAGTAATCACTCTGGCTGCTCCATCCACTTTTGGAATTATAGTATCCTTCAGGATACCCCTGCCTGCAAAAACACACAGTGCTGTTAACAGACAAATTACCTATTTCTTAGAGTGTGACAGGACATCAGCCAATACATATTAAATCCAAAGCAACAGGTATTTGTCAAAGCACTTGGGTTGTACAAAAATTCTAGTTAGAAGAACCAAAAAAGGAACAAGGACGAGATTATGGCATTCCCTATCATACAGCTAATAAAAAATTCCATTTAAATAACCATTTAAGAGCTGTTCAGCCAAAAAGAACTGACCCTTTCTGTGTTCTCGCTGCTGCATTCTATAAAAATCAATACTAAACTAGGTTCTAAACTTGTTGATGTTATGCTTAGCAGAAAAAAACACTGAGCCATCCACCCAACCTAACATGCAATTTCCACAGCCTTGACCCAGACTTCTAGGTGTCTGCTCCCTGCATGCTCATGGGTGCCACCATAGGAGCCTAAGTAGGTGCTCTCAGAGCAGGACAGTCATGGCCCCCGTTGTCTCCTGGAGCCAACACAACATCAGACTTCTACACGTGCCCTAAAAACAAGGGCTTCATAGACCAAACCACAACCCTGACTCTCATGACAGAAAAAGCACAATTTAGCCAAATGATCACGTATCAGAGCTTCTAGTACTTTCAAGATTCTGGAGAGGACTTAAGAGTATTTAAGCCGGGCTCGGTAGCTCAGCCTGTAATCCCACGCTTTGGGAGGCTGAGGTGAGTGGATTGCCTGAGCCTGCGGGTTCATGACCCACCTGGACAACTTGGCGAGACCTCATCTCTACAATAAATCAAAAAATTAGCCAGGCATGGTTGCGTGTGCCTGTAGTTCCAGCTACTTGGAAGGCTGAGGCAGAAGGATCGCCAGAGCCCAGCAGGTCAAGGCTGCGGTAGCCGGGAGCAGCCACTGCACTCCAGTCTGGGCAATGGAGTGTGACTCCAGCTCAAAAAAAAGAGCATTTAAAAATTTTGTAATAGCAAGTTTGAGGTTTTGTCTTTTGATTTTTTTTTTAGAGACAGAGTCTCTCACTCTTTTACCCAGGCTGGAGTGCAGCAGTGCAATCACAGGTTGCTACAGCCTTGAATTCCTGGGCTCAGGCCCCCCTGCCTCAGCCTCCCCAGTAGCTGGAATTATAGGTGCATGCCACCAGTGCAAGTTTCATACAATATTAGATTTTTAAAATGTGACTTTTCCCATGTCCCTCCAGGAAATGTCACCACAACTGCACATGCACTCAGCCGAGTATGGCTGCCAGACTAGTATAGCACCTGTGGGCAAGATAGGGTTGCTGACAGGCTGCAGAGGGCCCAACCAGCTCACCCCAGCACATCTCACTACTAGGCCACAGTAGTGAACCCCGTCCACTGACAGTGCTGGGTAGCTACTCTAGACTGCATTAGTTTACACAGTAGTAAGTTCCAGAAAAATGATCTGCTACCACGCAAAACCAAGAACAAACCAGCCCTGAGCTTACCTCGCCAACCCTGCTCATCAGGAACAATACAACCACAAAAATGAGTATGCAGTTCCTGCAGTGATCTGACCATACTGGACCCAAGATGGACAAGCAGTATTGAATGTCAGTGTTAGCAATGAACATACACATGCATGTATCCCCCAGCCAAAGTTGGAAGAAATGAGTGGGCGTGACTCTCCAGAGCTGCACAAACACATGGTAAGGACAGATATAGGATCCACACTGCTGCAGGCAGAAAAAAACCTGTGGCTACAGTGACAAGACCACCCAATGGAGGCCCAGCCTCTATATCATGAGTTAACCCTAGCCTTTTCGAAGTATCTCCTACATGAATCTGCAGGCAGTCAGTAGATGGAACACGGAAGGCAAGGAGACTCAGCCCAGCTCTTCCTTGTCTCTCTGGGCCTCCAGGAATACCTGAAAACCACACTTCCCAGGTGACAGGGTGACACACAGCAGCTCGAGTCTCCTGAGAGACAGAGCCACCAGCGTCATCTGCTTTACAAAGCACCTAGGGTATACGGTTGCAAGGGCCAGCCAGGGCCTGAGCAGGTATGCTGGAGCCACTAGATGACAGAGGCTCAAGGGCAGAGCCTTCTGTCTTTAGATGAGCTCCTAAAAAACCTCAAAATCAGTAGGGGGAAGTTTTCAAAAGAAGTGCAGGTACAAAGTCTGCACTAATGATTAGATTTTTCTCTGGTATGGAGTTTAAGAAGCAGTGTGAGGCCGGGCACGATGGCTCAAGCCTACAGCCCCAGCACTTTGGAAGGCCGCGGCAAGAGGATTGCCTGAACCCAGGGGTTCGAGACAAGCCTAGGCAACATGGTGAGACCTTGTCTCTACAATTAAAAAAAAAAAAAATTAGCCGGGCGTGGTAGCACATGCCTGTAGTTTTGGCTACTTGGAAAGTTGAGGTGGAAGGATCGCAGGAGCCCAGCAGGTCGACTCTAGGGTGGCCGTAAATGTGCCACTGCATCCAGCCTGGGCAACAGAGTGAGACTCCAACTCAAAAAAAATGGCAGCAGTATGAGAGAAGCCGCGAGTGCAGCCAGCACTCTAGAAGGTGGGCACGGCTGCCGGGATCCACATGATACTCATTCCAGCTCTGCCAGCTTCCCTGAGCAGAAGGCACAACCGGAAACACAGGAGAACTCTGACCTGGCTTAAAGGCTTACTCAGCTGACTGCATGATGCCATGAGCTCTCCACAGCCCTCTGCTGGAACTGCCAATACAGACTTGGTGGCCAGCACGAAAGACAAGCAGCCCACTGACATGTGCCAGCCTTCCAGCAGGGGATGTCTGGAAGAGAACACTGTGTTCTGGAGCCGCCTGATGGGCCTAAGAACAATACCACCTCTGGGCCCAGTTCGAGGCCTCTGGAGCCCCAGTGGTGGGAAAAAGCCTGTACCAGTTAAAAGCTGCCATAGTCTAAGAACCCTGGACACCCCATTAGCAAACTGCCAGAGCAACACATGGGTCTTAGCGCCAGGAACATTCACCCCCATCCTGAGGGGGAAATGTCACAAGCCAGAAATCGCCTCTCCGTGGCCCTGTACTCTGTCTGGCCTGACTAGGTAGGGTCAAAGGCTACCTGACTGGCACAGCTTGTGACTGCCAGTGTGTTTAATTCCATTTAAAATGATATCCTGCAGTCTGTCCCTACTGACAAAACATAAACATGTACTCAAGAGGCTTTCCCCAGGTAAGCATAGGGATGAAAAAAATAGGTTTGTATAATTCTTACAAACAGGTAATTTTCCAAATCGTTAAGTGACCACCACTGCCAGCAAAACAGACATCAGTCTGTGTACGAGAAGCAGCCAGCATAGACACAGCCCCACCTGGGAGGTGGCCGGTCGGAGCAGTGACTCGCACGGGAGCTGGGCCGCTCAGGTTCAGGGTAGCGGTAGTTCTCAGCATATGCAGATGCGGTGCCATCATAGGGCCTGTATCGGGGCTCATAGAGGTTGTAGACATCCTGCAGAGAAAGCATTTCGAAAATATCAGATACCAACTCAGAGGAACTCATCACGCAACCTGCTTGAGCTATGACATCACAGAGGACTGCTTTGCAAAGTCAAGCTAGACGGGGAACTCTGTCATGCAAAACAGCAGACGCTACAACCAGCAGGCCACACCAGCAGGTAGGCGACAGCTCTTCCTCCAACTGACAACCCTGGCCTGCACAGGGGACCGCCTGGATGGCCCAGGGCCCTGGAGCATCAGCAGGTGATCCCAAGGGGCTGTGGGTTTCTGCTTCCTGATGTCTCTAGTGTACAGGTGCCATGAGTTGAACAACACCTGCTTCCTGCTTCAGATGCCACCTCAGTTAAGCAGAAGAAGCAGGTTCACCTGAATCAAGCTCCAAGCTACAGGCAGCCAAGAAAGAGGGTCCCGTTTTACTCTGACGAGGCTTTCAGCCCCAGCACAAACCAATTCATGGCCACAGAGCTGTCTCTAAAGGGCCCAAGTGAACCCATGAAGACCTGAAGGCAGATGAGGCACAAGTCAGAATGCATCCTTACATGGCTGAAAGCCTCGACTCTCCACCATAACCTGGTAGATGATGTGAAATCGTGGAAAGATGGATTCATTCTTGCCCACTACTGTACTATACACAACAGTAGCAAAAGGCAGGCAGAAGGGTGTACGCTCATAAGAGAGAGGCTGTGTTCATGGCTACAATTCCGTACAAAGGATCTCAAGTGAGGGCATGGCTCCCCTCACTTTGCTGTTCCCCCAGGGCCCAAAGCAGAGCTGAACTTGCTGGTGTGGAAATAAAAGTGTATTATTGTCTCCTTCCGAAATCTAGGATTCACAGGACCGCAGGAGGTTAGATATGTAACTGTCATCCAGGGGTAGTGGCTCATGCCTGTAATCCCAACACTTTGGGAGGCCAAGGCGGGAAGATCACTTGGGCCCAGGAGTTCGAGATCAGCCTGAGCAACATAGAAAGACCGTGCCTCCACAATAAAATTAAAAAATTAGCCAGACATGGTGGCACATGCCTGTAGTCCCAGTTACTTAGGAGACTGAGACTGGAGGATTACTTGAGCCCAAAAGGTTGAGGCTTCAGTGAGCCGTGATCAAGCCACTACACTCCAGCCTGGGTGACAGAGTGAGACTGACTTGAGGAAAAAAAGATACATAACTGTCCTCACACCCAGGATCCATGATGCTCAAGACCCACGAGGGCCAGGCCCCATGGCCTCAGGCTGTGCTTGGCACCACAGTCCTGCACCCCAGGCCCTTCTGACCTGAGGCCTTGCCATGCGGTCCTAAGTCTGGGTCCGACCGCTCCAAACACCGCAAGGCTGTGGCTTTCAAACTTCCTATTACATGATCCTTCTACCTGGGGGGATGCTGAATTGGGTTAGAGGTGAGGAAAAGCAGACAATGACCATGTGTCCACACAGACTACGCTTTCTCAAACCTGCAAGATCCAACTGAACCTGATTTAAACAACGTTCCCGATCTTGCATCGCTGTGAAAGGAGGCAAAGAACCTTCTGTGTTAACACTCAGGGTCTTCCCATGCTGCTGCAGGCATCGCCCATGGCTGGGTGAGGCCTAGGAAACCCTGGTTGGCAGCAGCTGCATGTGGATACTGCTCCAAACCTCATTCTTCCTCCAGCGTTCTCATTCTCGAGGAATCTAGGTTCTACGGTTGTTCTCGTTGTTTCTTATGTTAGTTTTTCTATGTCAAAACCACAGGAAAGCTTCCAGAGCCTATCCTAGATTCTCAAGCATGCACCACAGAACTCTTAATTCTGTAGAGAGCCAACAGGTGCTACAGGACAAAGGGCTCTTTTTGTCTTATAAGTTGGGAGGAGGCTTATGGTTTAAACAAAAATTAAGCGGGTATTATCAGCAACTCAACGTGTTAACACATGGCATGAACTTCTACAAGGTGGCCCATGCTGAGCAGAACAAGCTCTGGGACCAGGGAGCACTCTGCTCAGGAGTGCTACTGGGACTGGGGTTTTGCCTTAGAACTGGCTTCTACCTGCCCGCGTGACTGCAAGTGACTTCTGAATTAAGCAACAGAACACTACCAAGGAACTGCCATGAGAGACAGAACCCTGGCTGGTCAGAGTAAGGAGACCAGTGCGAGAGACAACCCTACCTGGTAATAAAGGGAAGCCGCCCCGGGATCCACCGGGTAGAGCGAGGAGTATTGTGACTGGTAGGCATTGTACGGAGGTCTGTAGTAGTAGTAGGACGCCAGGTCCTGGGGCGGCAGGCCCAACGTGTGTGGAGGTGCTGGCTGGGGCCACTGCAGCTCGGACGACACAGCTGCCGGGTTGGAGCTGGTGGACACCAAGGAGCTGGAGGACTGTGGAGGCCGAGGCAGCTGCTGGCCCGTGTCAGTGGGAGCCAGACTCGCTGGGGGCTGGGCTGCGTCTGGGGGCTGTCCTTGTGCTGGCGGGCTTTCTGGATTTGAAGGTTCTGATGGCACTGCTTTGGGCACTTGTGAGGGAGAAGCCTGCTGCTGAGGAGGCCTCAGCTCTTGCTGCGTTCGTTCTAGGCCACGTGGCTCCTGCACATCCTTTGTGACCTGCTGATAGAAACAGTCCGGGTTATGCATCCCAGACCCGGACTGTCTGGGAGGATTGGCAGCAGTGTGCTGAGCTGGGCCATCAGAATGTGGTGGGCTATACATCCTTACGGTGTTCTCCAAGGTCCTGTTTAAGGTAAAATCTAGGGCTCCATAAGTTTCTTCCCAGGTAGCAGGGTGATGCGCCTTGTTACTACTAGGCACCAAGGTACTGTTTGCAGGTGGAACCAGCACCACACCCATGCTTCCAGCAGGACTATTCACAAACTCAGGAAGCGCGTTTTCTGCATTGCAGTTCTTCTGACTTTCTGGAACCAAGTTCTTTGGAATTAGATGGGATGGTGGCTGAACCAGCAGATTGGCAGGCTGGTTAGAAACCATTTCAGAAGTACCAGAACCTTGTGGAAAATTACTTTGGACAAGGCTGCTAGGCAGCGACAAGCTAGTGATGGAATTGGTAGGAATTCCAGGCAAAGGAACGTTTTCCCCAGAATCACCACCAAGAGCCCGACCGCTTACTGGAGATTTGTCCCCCACCAAAGTGTC
The DNA here is from genome assembly GCF_000164805.1 of Carlito syrichta. Classification (NCBI taxonomy): domain Eukaryota; kingdom Metazoa; phylum Chordata; class Mammalia; order Primates; family Tarsiidae; genus Carlito; species Carlito syrichta. The sequence continues at coordinate 37,089 of NW_007075115.1, forward strand.
TCTCCAGGACTGATTCTTCTCATTAGGATTCGATAAGGACACAGAGAAATTAATTGGCTGAGCCAAATTATAGCTTTGATCAGGCTGGGCAATCAAGACCGGCTGATTTTGCAAAGACTCAGTGGGCGGTGAGGACAATAAACTCGCATAACCAGAACTTGCCTGCGACTGAAGGGCCTCCTCTTCTCCCATTTTGGGAGGGTTCTCAAGGTTCTCAGAAGCACCAACGCCAGCCCGGCCCTGCAGGGGTGGGGCTGAGCCTGGCTTCCATGATGCCTGTGCAGACGCCGCCTCTTCTGAAGGCTGAACAACTTCTGCCGGCTGAGGTTTTGCAGGCACATAAAGTGCCGGAGCTGCAGGGGCCAGAAGGACGTTGCCTCCAAAATCTGGCAACTCGTTCTGTGCCCACAGGGTGGTGGCCGGGCTCTCACACTTCACAGCCCCTTGAGCCCTGGCAGAGGGCCTCTTCTCTGGTGTCGGATACACAGTATCCAAAGGCGGCCCCCCAGCATGCGGAAGCATGTACCCAGCTTCGGCAGCAGTGGTAAGCGGCAAAGGACAGACCTGAGGTGCAAAGAGGGTCTCCATGTTGTCTGGCGGCTGTTCCAGGTTGCCCGGGGATGCGTCAGGCATGGTAGAGGTTGGTGTGTGCTTTTTCTGCCGGGCACAGGTCTCCCTCACTTCTCCTACCAAGTTAGCGCGATCCGCCTCAACTGGCCTCACCCCCACCAACTGGGATTTTACCGGTTCAAAAGAACTGTTTGCGCTTGTCTGGAATATGCCTGTGGGCTTCGGGGGGCTTGGGGTTGAGGGCTGGGATACATTGCCATGGTAATTCTGGCTCACAGTGGTCTCATCTGTCTCTCCCGCTATGGGAGAAGAATCGATCTGCTTAAAAAAACTTCCTGGAGTTTCCTCCTCAGGTTTGCCCACTTCTTGCTGAATAAATGTGCCAACCAGCTCCTGGGGCCTGGTTGAGCCTGGAAGCCTCCCGTGGCTTCTGCTGCTATGGCTGGATGACATGCTGTCAGATCGCACTGGGTGCGGCGCCACTTCAGGGGCTCCAGTGTGGCCCAATGCACCGTGTCTGGGAATACCTGGCCCAGGGAGGGTTCCATATCTGAAATGGTCACTCGAAGAGGAAGGGTCCAAATGCGGGGGCTCACTTGGCAAGACTTCCTGATTCTGAACAAATTCTAGGTTCTCAATGTTCTCATACTGTGAGCTACTGGTGTCCTGAGTCACCGCACCGGCCACGTCGCCCCACGCGTCACTAGCAGCACGGTTAGTGGTTTGTTTCTCATGCTGGGTGCCCCCAGACTGAGAAAAATAAGGTGGTGTGTCTCCTTCTGGCAGTGTGGTCTCACTGTTGGAGCCTGTGACAAAGGTCTGGTAGACACTGCCTGCCCCTACGAGTGTGGGTGGGGGTAGACGACCCAGTCCAGGACTGGAGGAGAAACCATCAAAGTCTGATTTCCCAGCAGAGCCTGCTTTTTCAGAAGAGAGATTCTCCTCATTTTCTGTCTCTCCGCCTTGGAAGAACATAGAGAGAGACCCCGAGTCTGCATCCGGCAAGGTATGACTGGCCCCAGCCCCCGGGGGACGGGGTGTGTGGTTTTCTGGGCTATCTCCCTGAGCGGACGGGTTCATGAGAGTAGGGACTGGCCAGTGCTCTCTGTTCGCCTCTGGAGTCTGCCTTAACTCCTGGCTTGCCCAGGTATTTCCAACTTGGGGATTGTGCCTGAATGCATTTTCAGGATCCAAGTTATTCACCAAGTGGCCTCCACCTTGCAGGTAGGCCACCTCATTTCCTCTGTCACTGGCCAAGGGTGCAGGGAGAGACACTAGTGGGTTGTGTTGCTCATGGCCAGGACCTTGATGTGGGCTGGACAGAGCGGGGAAATGGGGAATGCTGGTGGTAGGCACCGTGCTTTGAACAGGTCCTTCCAGGCATGGTCCATGATGCTGTCCTGAGGGCTGGGGGCTTCCCTGCACCAGCCCCCACTGACCCGGCATCTGCTGACGCGGCTGGGGAAAGAGCGGGGATGCTGCTGGGAGCATCACACCATCGTGCAGGTTTTGCCTACTCAGGGGTCGGTCAGGCCCAGGCAAGTGCCCACGTGGATGGCTCCCATGAGGCGTGTCGGGACTCACTCCTGGAATGTAATGAGGCAGATACGGCACAGTCTGAACTTCGGGCTCTGAGCTGGGACCAACCTCTGCACTCCTGTTCACCTCAGGCCCAGGCAGCGCTGACGGGGTCAGTGTACCAGAAAACAGACCAGCATCTGCTCTGGGCTGCATCAGAAGACCTGGCAGAGGCTCGCAGGGTCCTTGGGAGCTATCTCTGGCATCTGTGTGAGGCACAGACAAATCAGGGTGCTGAGAAAATCCAGGAGAGGCTGGGCCTTGCAAGATGGGCGGATTGCTTTTGGGCGAACTGCCCAATGGTGTACTTTGGCGGACCTGTCTACTAAAAGCAAACGGGTCCGTTACTGGCTGCAGAGGGCAGGTTACTGGAGCTGCCTGTGCACTGTTGTTGGCCCGTCTCCTGTAGGGGCTGCTAGCCCAGAACACGGTCCGAGGATTCCCAGCCGGAGGTGGTCCAGCCACACCAGATGGGACCGCCTGGGGCGGCGGCTGCATGACTGAGCTCTTACACAAGTAGATGCTGCTTACAGAGGGAAGCAGGATACAGTTTGTCTTTAATTTGAGCTGAAAAAGAAAAAGAAAAAATGAGCAAAAAATCCATACATTCAAAGTCCTGGCTGCAGTCAGGAAAATGAAGGAAAAAAAGAAAGACTGAAGATGGTTTCAAGCCATGGAAACCCCGAGAATCTTGCATACTCCACTCCCACTCTTGCAGATAACATCAGTCCTCAATGGACTGGTCCAGGAGCCGGGGGACAGTGGGCAGAGAGAGAGCACAGGCAGCTGACCACACACTGGCCATACATCCTCCTCTGAGACTTCCTATCAGAGCGCCCAGTGCCTCCTTGAGCCCTCAGCACATGAGCAGGGATCTTCTGGAATGGGACCACCAGTGTGGTGTGAGACCAGGTCCAGAGGCCCTCAGCAATGCCCCATAAACCATTACTAAATCCAGAAAGAGCCAAGTTCTCTATCAAGGAAGAAATACAGGATCTCATACTCTCTCACACATGTTAATTTTAAATCTTGAAAGAAACAAAAAGTTTAAAATTCACTCTTCCATCCTCCTTAATGAACAAGCATTATAAAATACAGAGCTACAAAAGCTGCAAAATAAACGTATTCCTATAAATCCCTTTATCTTACCATGTTAAAAAGTCTCATTTTTTGTACCATGACTGGTTTAAAGTCTGAATGCACTACGAGCAACATGGAAACCCCAAGGAAACCTCACCCAGCAGATTGATTGGATTCAAACCTACTCAACAACGGGCAGATTGCCAACAAATCCCTTAGAGAAAAGAAAGGAGCAAAAATCCTCATCACAGGGATTTTTGTTGCTTGTTTTTACATAAAATCTAGTAAGTAGAAAACTGAGTAGTTAACCTGAACTTTTAAGGCAAAAACTCAAGTGCTATATCTTTAAAACGTCTTTTTCTGTATATCAGTGCTTTGTCTCCCGAGCACTTCCCTCATGAACAAAGATTCATTTAGTCAATCAATTAAGGTGAAGAGAAAATTAAATCAAAGGGAGAAATCTTGGGAGGACTCGAGTTCAAGTCACACATTTTTGCAGATGTCCATTGTTTTTGTCCTTGGAAATCTTTCTGTTATTCAGATAAAAGAGGATGACATTGATGAATGTATTTTAAGTACAGCTGTTCACAAATGAAAGTCCCTTTCCACACCTGAAAAGGAGTCCTATAAATCTATTAATTCACTACTATTACTGGCCATACATGCCCTTCCTAGGCCAACAAGGAACACTTTCCAGCTGACAAGTACCTTGAAACCCACTTGACACAAGTGGATTACATCAGGAACAGCAGCAAAGGCTTCACAGGGTTCTATCATTTAAACACAAAGCATGTTTACAGCTCCACTTGATGTGAAATGCAGGCAAAACAAGCAGAGAATCTTCCTCCCATCTGTGGGCTGCCAATTCTCTTCTACCTGGTCCAACCAGGTCAGAACATGCACTTCCAAGTCACTCCTGTAACTCTGCTGCTAGGAGAAGCAGGCATTGGAAATCGTCTTGCAGGACATAGACCTCCTCCCTAGGTTTCAGTACAGGACCCTTAACCAGCCCACACTGTTCTGTTTTAGCTATAGAGTACAAGCCTAGAGGAATTGTCTATCAGGTGTTACTGTGAGAACTTGACAGGGCATCCAGCTGAGCAGCTCTGGGCAGCTGTTTCTCTTTCTGTGACTAGTTTATAAAGTGAGATTTTTTTCCCAAGGTCCCTTCCAAGATTCTAAGCACAGTGGATTCTGGGAAGCCCTAATCCCAACTTCTGTTTAGTAAAGGAATCTTTGTTAAATTTTTATTTATTTATTTTACTCTATACATAGAATTTACATTGTAATAACAGGGGAATCTTATCAGAATCTATATTTCACAGGTTTACATTTAAAGGTTACCCTTGCAGAAACTGTCTTGAAATTATTTTCTCAATTCTCCTGCACTAAGGACTGTTTTATAACACTATCACTTCCCTACAAAGAAGCATCCTCAATCTCCACATTCCCCAATGAAGAACTTTTTAGAAATATGCCCATTTTATTTGGAACAATCTTATGACTTGAATGTTTTTCTTTTCATCTTTTTCTTTTTCTCACCATGCAACTGCATTTCATCTACCTCAAGGCTACAAGCAATTTTATTCCGTACAGTAAATCATTCTGTAACCTCCAGTCAGCTAACTCTTTAAAAAGCACACTGTTTCAGAGACCAGCTGATCTTCTTAAAGATGCATTATTCATAAACTTAGCTCATTAGTTAAACCGCCTTGCATCTATGTGCATACTTAGGCAAACCTGTTTTCAGTACAGCTTTCTGGCTATAGAACTGAGGTATTTAAAACACACATCCTTCTCTCACTGCCAATGAACTTAAGCTGTAAGTGTGTAAACCCTAGGAGTCCACCTGTTGCCTATAATCTCCCTCACGATGACTGCTAGTGATGCCTCTTCAGACTATGGGGCACAAAGACACAATAAACTCCAACTTTTCTAAGTTACAGTTAGAATCAAATACATTTAGATTACGATGTTGACAGGAGGTGGAGGAGACTAATGCTGCTAAAAACGATGAGGATCCAAACGGACACCGACACTCATGAAAGATGTCTATAGATGCAAGAAGAAATCACACTAAAATTTACCCACTATCTCAAAGAAAACTTCCAGTACAATTTTGAGACCTACTGAAGAAACTACTATTAAGGGTAAATGAGGAACAAGAAAGAATCGCAATTTTGCCTCTTATCTTTGCAAGATACCAGCACTAGAACCCTAAGAAAGGGGATGGGAAGAAAACTTGCAAAAGCACTGCTCTAGGAACAATTGTCTGTGGTTTGCTTCTTACTTCCAGATGGGAAATATCTCTCTGGTTAACATCTGCATTATATATATTTAAATCAAAAATCTTAATGAGCAATCCACACCCAATCTACAAGACATTTAAAAGTGTTTTCAAGTGGAGCAGCAAAAACTGATTGTAAGTGGCTATGATGTGTCTGGATGCTCTACTGTATCACTTTCATCCAAAAGGGGCGAGCTGGTTCAAACATTCCTCCAACTTCTGATATAAAACTTAACAGGCGCTCCACCTCCACTGCAACATCCGGATCACTTTGTCAAGAAATTACAAATAAGCCACTCGCTCCTTGGTTTAAATGTATCTCATCACCAGCACCGCTAAGGAAAAGTCTTCCAGCCAACGAGGACAAAACATCTTCAGAACCTGCGACGCAAAGACACACTAAACTGTCAGAGAAATTTCCTGCATGTTTCTTCATCTTAAAAAGTTGCAGGTTTAACGAGAGGTGGCTGACTGTCCAGCTATTCTACTTCACTCTCCAGTGAGGCGACCGCCAATAGGACAAG
>NW_007075115.1:43699-53598 GCF_000164805.1 Carlito syrichta
TGCCCCCTTTAACCCCGCCCCGCACTGCGTCCGTCCTTCACTGCCCCCTTCTTTCGACTCGCCCTTGGCTCCACCCCCAGCCTGCGTCCAGCCCCCACTAGCTCCACCCCACCTGCGTCCAGCCTTTCACGTCTCCTCCCTTCGTCCCGCCCCCCTTGGCTCCGCCCCTCGGCCTGCGTCCCTCCTTTGCCGCCCCCCATCGGTCCCGCCCCTTTCTACATCCGTCCTTCCCCGCCCCAACCCTTAATCCCGCCCCATAGGTTCCGCCCCTCGCCTGCGTCCCTCCGCCGCTCCCTCCATCCACCGCACACCTGCCCGGGCCAGGTGTTCCGGGGCCGTCCCAAGACGTCGCCCAGGTTACGCCGGCTCTTTGTCCTAGTCTATTTTCGTTCTAGGATGTGAGAAAAGAAAGAACTCTTCACTCGAGACCCCAAGGGAAGAATCTGCAGGACGGATGTCAGCCGGCTTACGCACCAAGAACGGCGACTCAGTGGAGCCGAGAACTTGAGCGCGGCCTGGCGCAGACGCGCTCCTCCTGGTCTTCGGTTAGACTCCAAAAAGTCTGGAAGGCCGTCGGCGGGCAACCGCGCATGCGTCGCGTTGCCACGCTCGCGGGCAGCCGGCGGCGTCGGCCGGTTGCGCCTGCGCATTATGAGGCAGTGCGCGCCCTGGTTGCCTGGCTACGGCTGGCGGCGGCGGGCTCCCGTTTGGCGCTCGCGGTCGGGCCCTAGCAACAGCCGTCCCCGGTCGCGCGCCCCGGGCTTTGCTGGACGCATCCTGCGCAGACTTCGTTCGCTCTTTGCAGTGACCCGGGCGGGGAGGGCCGGCCCCGGCATCCCCCGTATCGGGTCTCCGCCGACTCGCCCCTCGGCCTCCGCCTCTTCGTCTCCGTCCTCATCCCCGGTGTGTCTGTCATCATCCTCCTCCCCGGCCCGGAGTGCTCTCGACCCCACCCTCCTCCCAGCCCGGAGTGCTCTCGTCATCGTTCTTATCCTCAGCTCCTGAGTGCTCTCGTCCCCATCCTACACCTCGACCCCTGCGTCTCCTGTTCTCGTCCTCCTCGCCAGCAGCTGCGTGCTCCTGTCGCCGTCCTCCCCCCCAGCGCCGAGTCTCCTGTCTGCATCGTCCTCCCCAGCCCCCGAGTGCGCCGTCCTCGTCCTTCCCAGCCCCCGAATGCTCCCATCCCCATCCTCTTCCCCAGCCCCTGATGAGTGCTCCCGTCCCCATCGTCCTCCCCAGCCCCCGAGTGCGCCGTCCTCGTCCTTCCCAGCCCCCGAATGCTCCCATCCCCATCCTCTTCCCCAGCCCCTGATGAGTGCTCCCGTCCCCATGTCCTCCCCAGCCCCTGAGGGCTCCCGTCATCGTCCTCCCCAGCCCCCGAGTGCGCCGTCCTCGTCCTTCCCAGCCCCCGAATGCTCCCATCCCCATCCTCTTCCCCAGCCCCTGATGAGTGCTCCCGTCCCCATGTCCTCCCCAGCCCCTGAGGGCTCCCGTCATCGTCCTCCCCAGCCCCTGAGTGCGCCGTCCTCGTCCTTCCCAGCCCCCGAATGCTCCCATCCCCATCCTCTTCCCCAGCCCCTGATGAGTGCTCCCGTCCCCATCGTCCTCCCCAGCCCCTGAGTGCTCCCGTCATCGTCCTCCCCAGCCCCTGAGTGCTCCCCTCATTATCCTCCTCCCCAGCCCCTGAGTGCTCTCGTCCCCATCCTTCTTCCTAGACCCTGAGAGCTCTCATCTCCGACCTCCCTAGCCTGAATCTCTCATTGCCATCTTCCTCCCCAGCCCCTGCATGCTCCTGTCATTGTCCTTCTTCCCTGCCGAGGAGTCTCTCATCCTTGTCCTCCTCAGCCCCTGAGTGCTCCTGTCCCTATCCTCCTGTCCAGCCCAAGTCTCCCATCCTTGTCCTCCTCCCCAGCCCCTGTGTGCTCCTGTCCTTGTCCTCGTCTCCAGCCCCTGATTACTCCCACCCGTCTTCCTCAGCCACTAAGTGCTCCCACTTCATCCTCAGCCCCTGAGTGCTCCTGTCCTCGTGCTCCTCAGCCTCCCAGTGCTCCTGAGTGAGGAGCAACCTTCTTGGCTTGAAAACCCTAAGACACGAGCCCGCAGGGGAGGGCAGGGCACCAAGCTACTCAGGGACGAGGTGAGGCAGGTGGGCATCCCCACTGCCAACCAGACCAGGCAGCAGCTATGCCTTCCCATGGAAGAGCTTGGGGCAGAGGTGGGTGCTGTCATCCATGTCCTCATTTTCCAGAGCAGAAAAGGGGGACTCAGCAGGTGAGGAAGTGACCGGCCAGGCCTGGCCCACTCACCTGCACACCTGCCTGGCAGAGACGGGAAACTGCAGCAGCCTGGCCCTACAGCTCCTTCCAGAGGGCAAGAGCAGTGGCGCTGAGCTCCAGGCAGGGGGTGAGGTCCTGGAAGGCAGGCACCTCGGTCCCCGGTGGGACCTGGAGACTGGGAAGGAAGGTGTCTCTGCCACGCCAGCAGAGCCCCTGGTGGTGTAGGAGAATCTCAGCCTGTCTGACGTGGCAGCACGGGCCACTCTGCTAAGCTAACATTTGCCTTTCAGGAGTCAGGTTCCTGACCTATTTCAAAACAGTTTGGGATCACGTGGCAGAGCCTGGCCCTGGGCCCTCTGGGAGAGGGAACAGTGACACCAGCCCCTCTGCCCTTGATCTGCTTCTTCCCAGTTGTCCAATTCTTCTTCCCAATTGCTCTGCAATTGCTTTGCCCCAACAAAACTCTTCAGAGAGAGGGTGTTATAGTCAACATTCCAGAAAGAGGGAGAAGCAGAGGCAAGGTGCTGACTCTCAGGCCCAGAGCTGGCTCTTCTTTGCCCTCAAGTTGAGTTCAAAGAACCCAAGAGGCCGGGCACAATGGCTCACACCTGCCATCCCAGCACTTTAGGAGACCAAGGTGGGAGAATTGCTTGAGCCTAGGAGTTCGAGATCAGCCTGGGCAACATAGCAAACCCTCGTCTCTACAAAAAAATCCAAAAATTAATAGGACATGGCAGTGCACACCAATAGTCTCTACTATGTGGGAGCCTGAGCCCAGGAGGTGGAGGCTGCGGCGAGCAGTGACTATGCCACTGCACTCCAGCCTGAGCGACAGAGTGACACCCCTGACTCAAAAAAAAAAAAAAAAGCCCAAGACTGCCTCTCGGTGTCCTCAGAAGACCTGTGGTCCTGCCTAGTGGGCTCTAACCTGAAGAGGCCAACCCTGCCTTGGGCATAAAACACAAGTCCCTGGATCCCAGGGTAGGCCCCGTAAGGCAGCAGTGTTAAAAAGCAGTGTAGACCGGGCGTGGTAGCTCAAGCCTGTAATTCCAGCACTTTGGGAGGCTGAGATGAGGGGATTGCCTGAGCCCACGGGTTCGAAAACGGCCTGGGCAACAATAAATAAAAAAAAACTAGCCAGGTGTGGTAGTGCGTGCCTGTAGTCCCAGCTACTTGGAAGACTGAGGCAGAAGGATCGCCTGAGCCCAGCAGGTCGATGCTGGGGTGGCAGTGAGCGTGCCACTGCCTGGGCAAGACTCCAACTCAAAAGCAGTGTATTTTTACTCTTGGGGAGACTTGAAGTAAAGCGGTGCATCAGCAAAGCTGCCTGTAAGGGCTTCGGAGCTGCCTTCTCCCCTTTCTCTGATTCTGAGAGTGGGGACAGCCCTCAGCAGCTCGTAGCCTGGCATGGGATAGAGGGTTCCTGAATCCTACATCTGAACCCATCAAGCCTCTGAACCACAGAGCTTCCAGTTTGAGGCCCAGCTTGCCACCTAGGTGCTGTGTGCCCTTTGTCAGCTCCTTACCCTCTCTGAGCATTGGGTCCTCATCTCTAAAATGAAGCAGCATGGGTGGCTGGACATTTCATTTGAGCATGAAACTGATGCTGCTGATACATGTGCTGGCACAACAGGGGTGAACTGGACTGCACGCGAGGACATAGGGCAACTTTGGCTACAGGACCTTGCAAGGGCCTGAGCCTAGGAGGTGCCTGCCCACAATGGCCATTGCTATTCCTGGTCAGACCTCTGTCCCTTTGCCTGCATCTCCGCTGTTCTCCTCGTGCTCCTAGTCCCTCCCCCCAGCTCACACTTGGAGCTGGACACAGTTGTCACTAGCTCCCTGAAGTCCCCCCCTGGGTGCACCATAATCAGCTCCTGGTACAGACCTCCGTGATCTCTGCTGTACCTCACAGCACAGAGCACACCGGACATGGGGCTCATGTACACCAAGCCTGTGCCCGAAAACCCTTCACAGCCCTGGTCATGTGTGCCCAGCACCATCACCTGGTCAACCCCTCCCATTGCTGTGCTGTCCAAGCTGGCAGCCATGGGTCACTCGACAAGGAGCTGGCCTGAGCTGAGCTGGGCTCCAAGTGTGAAATACAGGCTGGGTTGTGAGGAATGAATATCTCACTGAGAATTGTAGATTGTGTGTTGAAATCATATTTAAGATAGATTGGATTCAATACATGACATTGTTAAGATGTCATTTGCCTGTTTCTTTTTTTTTTTTGAGTTGGAATCTCACTCTGTCACCCAGACAGGAGTGCAATGGCCGCTCCCGGCCACCGCAGCCTCGACCTGCTGGGCTCCGGCAATCCTTCCGCCTCAGCCTTCCAAGTAGCTGGAACTACAGGCGCGCGCTACCACGCCCGGCTAGTTTTTGATTTGTTGTAGAGATGCGGTCTCATCAAGTTGCCCAGGCGGGTCTCAAACCCGTGGGCTCAGGCAATCCACTCACCTCGGCCTCCCAAAGTGCTGGGATTACAGACTGAGCCACCGAACCCGGCCGCCTGTTTCTTCTTTAATGTACCTACTAGGAAATTTAAAATTCAGTATGTGGCTGATGCTGATAGTGTATTTCCATCAGAGAGTGCTGGTCGTGAGGGCAGATGAGTCGTTGGGGAGGGCAGTGCAGGGCTTAGCCAACAGACACCAGCCACGCTGTCACCGCCCTCATGTCTTCAGCTCATAGCTACATATGCTTGCTGGGAGGTGTGGAGCGAAACAGCATGTCTGTCTGCTCTGTCCAGGCCTTCCCAGAGCTCACATGGGACCAAAGGGGCAGCCCTCCCTGGCAGATAGACCCCCTGCTCTGTGCCTCAAGTGCCTTCCTTCGGACACAGGTGAATGCGCCTTCTCTGGGCACCCACCTGACTAGCAGGTAAGATGGCTCGAGCAATGTTGGCTAATTGCTGGGTCCGACTGTACCACCAGCTTCCAGAAGCCAGAGACCCTTGGAACCACCCAGGCGTAGCCTTGGGCAAGCTACCCGGCTTCTCTGAGACTCTGTTTCCTCACCTGTAAAATGAGGTAACCGGCCGGGAGCAGTGGCTCATGCCTATAATCCCAACACTTTGGGAGGCTAAGCTGGGAGGATCGCTTGAGCCCAGGAGTTCTTGACCAGCCTGAGCAACATAGCAAGACCTTTCCTATTAAAAAAAAAAATCAAAGAAATTAGTCAGGCGTGATGGCGTGTGCTGGTAGTCCCAGCTACTCGGGTGCTGAGACAGGAGAATCACCTGAGCCCCCAGGAAGTTGAGGCTGCAGTGAACCGGGCCACAGAGTGAGACTCAGACTCAAAAGAAACAAAAAAAGTGATTATCTCACCCTGTCCCAGGTCTCCTCTAAGTGCTTCCAGGGACCATCCTCACAGGCTGGCCAGGGTGAAATCCATGCCAGGCCTCACCCCAAGCCAGCCAGGTATGGGGTGGTTTAATGGCTTTGCCAACAGCCTTGCCAGAACATCACACTCTTTCATCTCCAGTGTCTTGAAGCATACTTGACCCATCCTGGGTCTCAGACAACATTTCTATAGAATCATGGAGCCAAGTGCTGACCACACCAGAGAGATCCCCAAAAAACTGGAATTATCTTTTGGAGGATATGCCCTTTGTAGAATGCACACCAGGCAGGTGGGCACACATGACTGGAAGGTGAGAGTCCTTAGCACTGGATGGTGATTAGTTACAGGCCTGGGCCAGGCACAGTGGTTCATGCCACTGTGTAAACCCAGCACTTTGGGAGGCCGAGGCAGGAGGATCACTTGAATCCAGGAGTTCAAGACAAGCCTGGGAAACATAGTGAGACCTTGTTTCGACAAAAAAAAAAATAAAAAGGAATCACCCAGATATGGTGGTGGCATGCACTTGTAGTCCCAGCTGCTCAGGCGGCTGAGGCAGGAGAATCACTTGAGGCAGGAGAATCACTTGAGCCCAGGATGTGAAGGCTGCGGTGAGCTGTGATGGTGACACTGCACTCCAGCCTGGGCTACAAGAGTGAGACCTACGACTAAAAAAAAAGCAAATAAGTTGCAGGCATTGACTTGGTGGCCTGGGGACAGTGAGTCGGACAGAACAGGGCCCAGGAGTACCTGGGGAGATCCCCAGCGTCTGGTGCCACGCTGGCCCTGCATGAACTCCTGGCAAAGTGACCGACAAACCCCTTCTCCTCCCTTAGCACCAGTTTCCCTGTCTGCAAAGTGACCAGGCTGACATTATAGGCTCTGCAGCCTGCCCCAGTACCCTGAAGGGCAGTGACTTTTCCTATGGTTATGGGGACATGGACCTGGGAGTCACACGACCCTGGCTCCCATAGGTGGACTTGGCTAAGTCACCTAACCTCTCTGTGCCTCACACTCCTCACCTGTGAGACAAGATAATAACACTGTGGTGGGGGTGGCTGTGAGCACAATGTGGGCTACACTTCTAAGGCGCGGAGACACCTGCCGGCAGAAACCTACATCAGGGCCATCTGCTTGTCAAGAGGACACTGGCAGAGTGCCGTCACCAGGGGGAGGCAGAGAGCTGCCCGAGTCGGCCCGGCATTGCCATCAGGGCACCCAGAGTGCCTTGGGGACCTAGCCCTGCCGCCACAGCCAGGGGAGAGTGTTGGCTGCCCCATCACCCTCAGACTGCGGCCCTCTCTCCCAGGGGTCACTCGCCTCTAGCCTCCCTGGGAGCTGTGGGTCTTGCTGAAGCTTCCGTAAACGTTCCTGGAGTTAAGCTTGCTGGAGAATCCAAGAGCGCTGATTTTTCAAGCTCTGTGCTCAGTGATTTAACCTTCATGGAGACAAATGGTGGTGGTATTCTTGTTCTTTTTTTTTTGTTTTTTTTTTTGAGTTGGAGTCTCACTCTGTCGCCCAGACTGGAGTGCAGTGGCATGCTCCCGGCCACTGCAGCCTTGACTTGCTGGGCTCCGGCGATCCTTCCACTTCAGACTTCCAAGTAGCTGGAACTACAGGTGCACGCTACCATGCCCAGCTAACTTTTAAAAATTATTATTATTGTAGAGATGAGGTCTCGCCAAGTTGTCCGGGTGGGTCTTGAACCCGTGGGCTCAGGCAATCCACTCGCCTCGGCTTCCCAAAGTGCTGGGATTACAGGCTGAGCCACCAAGCCCGGTCTTCTTATTTTTATTATTATTTTGAGGCTGGAGGGCAGTGGCACAATTGCAGCTACCATTGACCTGCTGGGCTCAGGCCATCTTTCCGCCTTGATCTCCCAAGTAGCTGGAACCACAGGCACACAACACCACATCCAGCTAATTTTTCTTATTTATTGTAGAGATGAGGTCTTGCAATGTTGCCCAGGCTGGTCTCGAACTCCTGGCCTCAAGCCATCCTCCCATCTTAGCCTCCAAAAGCACTGGGATGACAGATACGAGCCCCTGTGCCCGGCTTGGTGTTGTTTTTGAACACAGAGGCTCTCTATGCCGTTCTACCCTGTCCCCCACAGGCACCACTGGTGACCATGGGCTATGTGGCCCGTTGTGGCAGGGAGGATGTCACTCCAGGGTCAGAATCTTTTCTTCCCTTCCGTTTTCCAATAAGGAAACAAGTTGGTAGAGAGTAAGTAACTTACTTAAGGTTACACATTTTTCTAAGGTTCTTTAAAAAAAAATTTTTAAGGCCAGGCTCAGTGGCTTGGCCTGTAATCCCAGCACTTTGGGAAGCTGAGGCAAGCGGATTGCCTGAGCCCGCAGGTTCGAGGCCAGCCCAGGCAACTTGGCAAGACATCGTCTCTACAATAAATAAAAAAATTAGCCGGGTGTGGTAGCGCACGCCTATAGTTCCAACTACTTGAAAGGCTGAGGTAGAAGGATTGCCAGAGCCCAGCAGGTCAACGCTGGGGTGACTGTGAGTGTGCCACTGCATTCCAGCCTGGGCGACGGAGTGAGACTCCAACTCAAAAATAAATAAATAAAAAGTTTTTTTAAAAGCACTCAGCCTAAGATTTGTGTGTGTATTGTTGTTTTGTTTGGGTTTTTTTATCATTATTATTATTTTAGAGATAGGGTCTCACTCTGTTGCCCAAGTGCAATCATAGCTCACTGAAGTCTCTAACTCTTGAGTTCAAAGGGTCTTCCTGCCTCGGCCTCCTGAGTAGCTGGGACTACATATGCATGCTACCATGCATGGCTAATTTGTTAAGTTTATTTTTTATTTTTTGTAGAGGTAGGGTCTTGCCATATTTTCCAGGCTGGTCTCAAACTACTGGGCTCAAGGGATCCTTCTGCCTCAGCCTCCCTAGTAGCTGGGACTACAGATGCATGCCACCATGCCCAGCTAATTTTTTTATTTGCATTTGTTGTAGAGACAAGGCCTCGAACTCTTGGCCTCAAGCAATCCTCCCATCTCAGCCTCCCAAAGAGTTGGGATTTGTAGGCATGAGTCACTGCTTCCAGTCTAAAGTTCATTTTTTGAAAATGACAGAATGACAGTCTATAGTAGAGTGTGAATGTTTACACTGACCCAGAGAACACTCTGACCAGAGACGCCAATGCAATCTAGTGGATGATACAGAGTCATAGTGAACACACTGGCACCCTGTCAGGGGCCTCTGTTGGGGACAGTCATGTGAGAAGCAGCCATGTGGTACTCTCCCTCATCTGTCTGTGCTGGCAGCTCTGTGCCCTCCACAGAGCTTCCCAGCTATGGTTCATGGCTGAATTGGCCACGTGTGTCCACAGTGAGATAAGGACCACGAAGAACGAACATTATTTTTATTTATTGTTCCAGGGAGACATCTAGGCAGTAAGACTTTCTGGATGAAGGAAGCAGTGGGCTGACCACCATCTGAGCAGCCGAGGGCCACGGCACTCAGCTCTCCTTTTGTATCAAAACAGCCCTGCCGGGGACCTGACCCATGGGCTCTGGTACTATTCCTCCCAGTACCTCCTGGTCCCGTCTCAGTTCTGCTCAGAGGGATGCTGTCTGATGCACCTATGTTCCCTTCCTTGCTGGTGAGAGTTGCCTGGAGGTCCCTTGACATTCTGTTGAAATCTAAATGCAGCCGGGCTCAGTGGCTCAGCCTGTAATCCCACGCCTTTGGGAGGTTGAGGTGAGTGGATTGCCTGAGCCCACGGGTTCGCGACCCGCCTGGGCAACTTGGCGAGACCTCATCTCTACAATAAATAAAAAATGAGCTGGGAGTGGTAGCGCGCGCCTGTAGTTCCAGCTACTTAGAAGGCTGAGGCGTAAGGATTGCCGGAGCCCAGCAGGTCGAGGCTGCGGTGGCCGGGAGGGGCCGCTGCACTCCAGTCTGGGTGACAGAGTGAGACTCCAACTCAAAAAAAAAAAAAAAATCTAAATGCATACTCTGGGCTGGGTGTGGTGGCTCATGCCTGTAATCCCAGCACTCTGGGAGGCTGAGGCAGGAGGATCACTTGAGCCCAGGAGTTCAAGACCAGCCTGGGCAACACAGCGAGACCTTGTCTCTACAAAAAAATTAGCCAGGTATGGTAGCACATGCCTATAGTCCCAGGTATTTGGGAAGCTGAGGCAGAAGGATCACCTGAACCCAAGAGGTCGAGGCTGTAGTGAGCCTGATCATGCCACTGCACTCCAGCCTGGGCTACAGAGTGAAACCCCAACACACACACACACACACACACACACACA
>NW_007075115.1:54585-66115 GCF_000164805.1 Carlito syrichta
GGGCGACAGAGTGAGACCCCAACTTAAAAAAAAAAAAAAAACCGACCACTTTAGAGTGTACAACCTCTAAAAGCTGGGCACAGTGGCTCATGCCTTTTATCCCAGCACTTTGGGAGTTCAAGGTGAGAGGATTGCCTGAGTCCAGGAGCTCAAGACCAGCTTGGGCAGCATGGTAAGACTTTGTCTCTACAATAAACCAACTAGCCAGGCATGGTGGCACACACCTGTAGTTTCAGCTACTCGGGAGGCAGAGGCAGAATGATTGCCTGCGCCCAGAAGGTGGAGGCTACAGTGGTCTTGATTGTGGCACTGCACTTCAACCTGGACGACAGAGACTGACTCAAAATAAATAAAGCGTACACCCTAGTGACATGGAGTGTATTCACAGCACTGTGCAGTCACTTCTTACTAGTTCCAGTACATTCCATGACTCCAAAGTAAAATCCTGTAACCACTAAGTTACTGCCCATTCTTCCCCCTCCCTGCCTTGAGAATTACCAATATGCCGTCTCTACAGACTTATTTTTATTTATTTTTTAGTCAGTTCCCAGGTACATGGGTCTCAGGACCATGCCACCTCTGCATGGCTTGGCCAGCATGCCTCATGGAACCTTCCAGACTGTGTCACACCCCAACTGCCCTGCTCAATGCTTCCGGGGCTCCCTTAGCCCTCCTGCTAGAGGCTGGATTTCTCATATAGTCTCCACCCCATTGAGAGGTCTCCAGGCTGCCTGGAGGCCCCTCCTGACGTCCCTCCTGCCTACTGCAGGACCGACCCTAGGATGGACGGGTGGTGACTTCACCCTTCCGGAAAGACTGGAAGAGCCCCATGCCACTGGAGGGCTGGACTCACACCTAGGTGTCCCTAGAGCTGTGCTGCCCCTGGATAGAGACATCCCCCAACACTGCTGCGTCCCCACTTCCCTGCACAGGGCCTGGCTCTGATAGGCTGCAGACACCGGTGGAACCTCTGGAAATAAGGTGGACCCGGCACCCCCATGGTCCAGGCCCGGGCAGCCTGTCACTCTCCTGCCAGAAGTGGCCCCAAGACCCTGGTTCCCCCAAGCACAACTAACCCCTTCTCTCCCTCCCGGAAAGTCAGCACAGCACCACGGCCGAGTGTCGCAAAATCAGAAAGACCATCAGCGTTGTTTTTATTGCAAATCAGTTAACAAAAAAAGATGAAAAAAAAATACAGCATTTTCATCACCTACAATTTTGTATGTAGATAACTTTTTTAAAAGTTTCCTTTTTTTGTAAACTACACTCTATTTTATAAAAACGGTAAGAATCAACATCTTGGGACGCGTCTGTTCATGTCCACGAGGGATGGCGCACTGCCGCCCTTGGGACCCCGGTGCCGTGGAGGGCGTGCGGTGGCTGGTGGCAGCAGCACCCAGCCTGCTGTTCTGTGCTCTCAGGAGCTACTGTTGAGGCAGCTGAGGTCACCAGGCCCGGGTGGCACTGAGCTATCTCTGACGTCCCTCATCAGCATGACACATGACAGACCCGTTCATTGAGATTTTTTAAACAAAATCCACCTTTAAAAATGTATTTACAGATCTTAACTCTGCCATAGGCTTATACTCCAGATCACAAGAATCTGCTCCTCCCTGGGGGAGCACTCCCAAACCAGGAGGGGGGCCCAAAAGCAGGCACCCCACCTTCTGCCAGCCCCTGCCCCAACCATGTGTCCCCCACAGTCCCCGGGACTGCGGGGACAGAACCAAAGGACACAGCCCATGACGTTCCAACAACTCGATGCGGCTCTGGCAAGTATCTCGTAAGACGCAGGAGCCCGTCCACCGTTGGGGCCTGCAAGCCCAGGCTCCAGCCCTGACAGTCTTCCACAGAGCCTGGAGGATGCTCTTCAGGCTACTATGTTGGGGCCTCCCCCTGGGGAAGGGCCAGGCAGTGTCTTTCCCCGTGAAAAGGGTAGGATTCCTCCCCGTGCGACCCAGGCGGGCACCACTTGTCTGCACGTCTGACGTTTCACCTACATGATGCTTAAATATCAAGAATGGGGGAGCTGGGTGGTTCTGGAACTTGCAAGACCAATGAACAACTACATAATACTGAACCCGAAACAAAGATTCATGATTGGTACCATGGCATGTGCTCGTGGTGCACCCCAAGAACACATTTTTAAAAGCATGCTTTAAAAAAGTTATTTAAAAAAGACACCAAAACATTGAAACCCCATCATTTTACTTAGGTTTCCTATTTATTTATTCATTCGTTCATTGTAGAGACGAGGTCTCGCTGTGTTGCCCAGGCTGGTCTTAAAACTCCCGGGCTCAAGCTATCCTCCCACTTCAGCCTCCCGAGTAGCTGGGACTACAGGCGTGAGCCACCACACCTGGCCTAAGTTTTCTGTTTTAGATGCAAATGAAGCCATGTGTCCAAAGCCAGAAGGTTTTTGCCTTTGACTCTATATGCATCCTCTCCTAAAATGCGGGTGATGCTGGGACTTGGGGGACCGGGATCAGCATGGGGGGAGGGTGCATCTCGGGAAGTGGCGGCGGCCTGGGCACCCCAAGGGGCTTTTTGGATGATGCTGGTTCAAAAGTCCCTTTTCCAACATCACTTCTTTTGGATTTTGAAAAAAGAAAAAAGGAATCAATAAATAAATGGCATTTATAAATCATGAATCTTTGTTTATATTTTACAAACACATAAGAATCTTTAAACTAAGGAGGAAAATCACAACTCAGAACTAATTTGTTTTCCTAGGACAGATAAAAGTCTCTACCTGGAGCCATAGAAAACAGTCCGTATAAATAAAAAGAATGTTTCCGTGTAAAATAAAAGTACATAAATAAATACTAAAAAAAAAATTAAAATTTGTGTCCTCTTCTTTTGTATAAAAACATGTTTTTTATAAAAGGCTCCCTTGGCCGGCCCCAGCCTCCGCGGAGCACACAGACGCCCAGCAGGGCTTGGGAAAGGAAGCCGGGGTCCCCGGGGCGCGGCTGTTTACTTGAAGGCCTCAGGAATGTGGGCGATCTGAGACGGCATGCTGGTGGGGGGGCTGGACACGCCCTCAGACCAGTCGGACACGTTGGAGCGGGGCGACGAGCTGGACCACTGGTCAGGGGATTCGGGGGACGGGGTGAGGAAGGGGTGCTCAGGCACCTGTAGCTGGTGGCTGGGGGTGTTGTCCACGGGTGAGGAAGAGTAGCTGTGCTGGGAAGGGGGTGTCAGGAACTGCGCGGCCGTCATGGGTGGGACCAGGGAAGATGGCAGCGAGGTGGGCAGGGCCGGGCTCTCCTGGGGTAGGACAGTGTGGGCCGGCAGGCTGCCGAGGCCCAGCGGCTGCGCATCCGCCTGGCTGGGCTCCCCACCCAGGTAGCTCCGGCCCAGGGGGCCCCCGGCCGCCGAGCTCACGCCAAGGTGGGGCTGCGGCGGCGGCTGCAGGCTCTGTGGAGGCACCTGCAAGTTTTGCTGCTGCTGTTGCACCTGCGTGGTCTGCACCAGGTGGGGCTGGGCGGCCAGCCGCGTGGTGGGCAGGCCTTGGTAGCTCATCATCTGGGACAGGGTGCTGGTGGCGAGCCCACCGTGCAGTGGGCCCAACATGCCGTGCTGTAGGGCTGGGGCTGGCGTGCTCAGGGTGCCGGGTGCCACGCTGCCTCGCAGAGGGTTGTACTGGCCAGGCGCCATGCCGTTCTGCAGCCGCGACAGCCACTCGCACGGGCCGTTCAAGCCGGCGGGCCCACCCACGGTGAAATTCACGGCCCCTCCACCACTGCTGCCACCAGCAGAGCCCAGGACCGTGCCAGCGCCAGAGGCCACGGGCAGGTGGGACAGGCGCGGAGGGCCAGCCTCAAAGGCCAGCCGGCCGCCACCACCCAGCGCGGCCATCTCGGGCTTGGCAGCCACATTCAGGTGGCTGATGCCCAGGTGGGTGTCAGGCATGCCAGGTAGGTGACCGAGAGGCACAGACGGAGACTGCTGGAATGGGGAGGGCAGCAGGGGCGGCGAGGCCACGTCCGACAGGTAGCCGTGGGGAGACTCCAAGGAGTCCACGGGTGACAGCAGGCTGGAGCTGTCCAGCAAGCAGCCCTTGCCGTCCTGTGACTTCTTCCTCCGTGCCTTGAGGTCCTTGGCCTCCCTGCCTCCGCAGGCCAGGCCCTTGGTGCTGGGCTTACGTGCCTTCTTACCCTGCGTGCTGGGCTTCAGGTTGCCCAGGTAGCCATTGGGCGAGCAGAGTGGGGGTGATAGGGTGGGCGTGGCCCCCAGGGGAGCGCCGTGGAGCTGGGGGCTGCGCACCAGGTTGTACTCATCCAGCAGGCGGACGATATCATGGTGCATGCGCTCCTGAGCGATGTCACGTGGCAGCCGGTCCATGTGGTCTGTGATGTCCCGGTTGGCGAAGTGGTCCAGCAGCACCTTGGCGGTCTCGTAGCTGCCCTCACGGGCGGCCAGGAACAGGGGTGTCTCCTCCTGGGGGATGTGGGCATGGGGAGGTGAGGGCGGCTGGACCTGGAGTGGGGGCCCTCCACAGTGCCTATCACTTCCCCAGAGGGGGCAGGAAGCTCAGTGGGACCCCACCCCAGCATCCTGCACTCACCTGTCCCGATTCTTTGTGAATTTTATTATTATGATGTTATTTTTGAGTCGAGGTCTCACTCTGTCACCCAGTCTGGAGTGTAGTAGCACGATCTTGGCTCACCAAAGCCTTGACTTCCTGGGCTCAGGAGATCCTCCTGCCTCAGCCTCCCGAGTAGCTGGGACTACAGGCATAAGCCACCAAGCTCAGCTGATTTTTTGTAGAGATGAGGTCTTATTATATTGCCCAGGCTGGTCTCAAACTCCTGGGCTCAAGTAATTATCCCGCCTCAGCCTCCCAAAGTGCTGGGATTACAGGCATGAGACACTGCTTCCAGTTTCTTTGTTAATTTTAAAGCCTTAAGTGTATCTTTTGAAAACCACCCAAAGGTGCTCTGTGGGACCCTCTATTCTAAATGGGCAGGGCTCCATCTTTAGAGGGATCAAAGAACCCACTGAAAATCTAGCAAACTTTGGGCTTTTTTCCCTTCCCCCCACAACACGCAGATGAAAATTCCTGCTGCAATTCCGGGGACTTGGGGATCCCTGAGCCCATTGCGACATCAGGGGAGGAATATCCTCCCTGTCCAGATGGTCACTGAGCCACTCTGGCATCCAAGCACCTTCCCTGGGTCTCCTATATACAGTGGACATGCTACATGTCCCTGTGAGGAGAAGGGGAAGGGTCTCCCAGGCCTTGGTGCCTTCCTCTGTGCCTCAGGATCAGTCCCTCTCACAGGGTCATAGTGCTGGCCCTGCTGCGAACCTGGGAGTGCCCAGGGCCAGCAGTGCCCTACCCCTGCTGGGTCCCCTCACCTGAGAGGGAGAGAAAGTCTGGCTTGAAACCCAAGCGGGTGACGGCTCTAGTGGTGAGGCAAAAGTGCCTGCGCCCGTGTCCCCAGCGTCCAGGGGAGCCCAACAGGTGCCAGATCAGCCTAATGCCCCAGGGATCAGAAGGAAAGGCCAACACAGCTCAACCAGGAGCTTCCTCTGCCCCATAGGATACTCAGGGGACAGAGGCGGCAGTGAAATGTGGGAGAGTCCACATGGAGGGTGGGGCTGCTCACATCTACACCTGGGGCCTCACCACACCCAAGTCCCCACCGTGGACCCCATGCTCTGCCTGAATCTGCCCCTGCCTGGTGACAGCCAGGGATGGAAGGCGAGGGTCTGGCGAGGTGACGCAGACAGGGACAGCTGCAGCACCACCATGAACTGTGATAAGCTATGTGCCCTGCCTCGAATGCAGCCCAGGGGGTGAGGGTGGGTCCGCGTGGTGTCCCAGTGTCATGGAAACGGCTCCATGAACATGCGCTGAAGGGAGTACTCAGTAGGTATGAGGCGCCATGCCCGGGGCCTGCATGCACGTGCCGATGGAATCTCAGTGACTGGGTTGGTATCCCTCACCCTCTAGCGTCCCTTCCCCTGCCCCCTCTCCCCCAGCCCCCTTCCCCTTTCTCCCACCCCATTCTTCTTCTTGCCTCCCTCTCTCCCCCTGCCCTTCTCTCTCTCTGCCCCTCACCATCCCTCTCTCCCCTGCCCTCCAGGGTCACCTTGTTGTTCTGCATGTCCTTGTTGGCCCCGTTCTTGAGGAGCACGACCGCGGCATCCACATTGTTCACAGCGGCCGCCCAATGCAGGGCTGACTTGCCTGTGTAGGAGAAGCAAACAGAGGGCGGTTGGGGCTGGGTGGATGGCTGCCGGACCCCATCCCCGCTAGCCAGGCCGCAGCGTGGGCTCACCCAGGTCATCCACAGCATTGACGTCGGCATGCGAGTTGATCAGGTCCTCCAGCATGCCCTCCACTGCCAGGCGGGCAGCCAGGATCAGTGGCGTGGTGCCATCATGCATGCGGGCATCAAGGTCCGTGGCTCGGTTCCGGATCAGGATCTGGGGAATGGGAGGGCTTCAGGTGGGGACTCGGCCAGCAAGAGCCCGAGGTGTCCAGCCCAGGACTGACAAGAAGCTGCAGGATGCTACTGGGCTGCAGGGGGCCCAGGCCAGAGGGCATGGCTCCACCCAGACCCGGCCCCTTGGTAACAGCAGGCCTCTGGTGACCATGAGTGGCCCCGTCTCACCCCCACTGTGGTCTTTGCTACCATGACCACTTGTCAAACAGAGGAGCTGAGTCCCTGCCTGATAAGGTGAGGGCCATGGCCAGCGTGGGAAGCCCAGCTCATGGCGCTGCAGGCTCTTGGACCACCAAGCTACGCCGTGTCTGGCTGGGCCCTTCCGTGACAGCCTGGCCCAGGTCCTGGGCGGGAGGGGTGGCCCCTGCTCACTAGAGACACACAGCGCAGCCCAACTCCCACAGATCACCCGGGAATCGAGGTCTTCATGTGCAAAACAGGCAGTGTGCAGAAGGGCCTGCCCCGGGGGGCTCGTTTAGATTTCCTTCCCGGCTAATCTCCATTTCTTATTTCTGTAGAATGACAATGCCTCACTTGGGGTGAGGAGTCATTAAGCCGAGAGCTTTGTGATGACTCCCCAGGTGCAAGCCCCATCTGAACTTGCTCCACAACGTCTGGATGGTAGTCTGGAGTTGAGGGACCCTGCCAGGGGCATCCCGTGGAGACCCAGGTATCCAGATCCCTAAATCCACCGCAAGGCCAGAGCCCCAGGTCTGCAGGCAGCAAGCGGCAGTCTCTAAACCCTTCTCACCGCCACGGGCAATGCCGTGGCCAAGGCTGAGACGGAGGGGCGGGGCTGTGAGGCTTGTCTCGGGTAGGAGTGGGGAGTCCCTGCCTCAACCAGCAGGCCCCTCAGCCTCCTGCTGGTGTACCCCTGGCCTGACACCCCTAAGAGGACACAGGTGGGTCTGATGCCCTCCAGGGCCAAGACCCACAGTGAAGACACTGCCCGTCCCTGCCTTGGCTGTACTTGGGGCTGGGCTCAAGTACAGCCAAGGCAGGGACGGGCAGTGTCTTCACTGTGGACCTTGTGTTGTCCCAGACCAGTTGGTGGCCTCAAGGTAGGCAGGTGGGTGCTGGGTAGCCACAACCTACCTGGAAGACACCTTGGGCATCAGCAGACACAGCCGCATGCAGCGGGGTACGGCCCATGTTGTCCTGGATGTTGGCGTCTGCGCTGGCCTCCAGCAGGCGCTTGGCGGCGTCGGAGCGGGAATAGCGGGCAGCCAGGTGCAAGGCGGTCTCCCCAGTGCGGTCTGTCTGGTTGTGCAGGCTGGCGCCCTGGTAGATGAAGTCTGAGATCACAGCTGGTGCGTCTTCCTCCTCCTCACTGTTCCCAGTCTCCAGGCCACCCCCACTGCATGAGGCGATCATGAGTGGGGTGAAGCCATCTGCAGGAGCAAGACGGGACGGGCCTCAGTCCCCTGGCTGCAGCTCCGAGGAGGGTGACCGCAGCCCTGAGTTTGAGCCCACGGAGGGGCCCTGCTGAGGTCCACCCGAACTCTTGCGCTGACGGAGCCAGGTCAGCTGCCAACTCTGGGTGGGCAAGGGAGACCCTTGCAACTCTGCTTCCTGACTTGTCCGAGACACCACACCAAAAACCCACCCAGAAAAGAGATGACGTAAGCAATGCGCAGTTAGAAAATCAACACAGGCCATGGGGCAGTGACTCATGTCTGTAATCGCAGCAATTTGAGAAACTGAGGCAGGAGGATTGTTTGACCCCAGGGGTTTGAGACCAGCTTGGGCAACATAGCAAGATCTCATCTCCAGAAGAAATTTTAAAAACGGCCAGGTGTAGTGGCGCATTCCTATAGTCCCAGCTACTTGAGAGGCTGAGGCGGGAGGATCGCCTGAGCCCAGGGGACTGAGGCTGCGGTAAGCAGTGATCATGCCACTGTATGCCAACGTGGACAACAGAGTGAGACCCTGACTTAAAATAAAAGGAAAAAAAGCAAGAAAATCAACACCCTGAATATCTCTAGAAGCAGCGTTGAGGAGGAAAACGTCATTTATGGGCAGAGTACAGATCACCCCAAGAACCACTCAGGGCTCCCCCAAACTGCTCCAAGCAGGAAACACCCAAGAGCTCTTACCCCAACTCTAACTTCCCAGAGCATCAAGGCCCTTGTCCCCGGGGATCAGGGAGAGAGGCAGGTGGGCTTGGGGCTGGGGAAGCCCGGGCTGCCAGGTGCCGGGGGAGGCCCTTACCGGGCCCGCGTACGTTGACGTCCATGCAGTCGGCGTCCACCTCGCCCTGGGGCGGCGTGGGCGCCATGGCCGACACACGCAAGTCAGCAGCGTCCAGGTGCTGCTGCGTCCACTGCCGGTGGTCCGTCTGGTCGTCTGGGTCAGGAAGAACCACCGGCTCCTCGAACTAAGGGGGAGTGAGCGGAGGGGCTGTGTCAGGCCAGGCATGGATGGCAACAGACGCCCGGGTGCCCCGGGAGCTGCAGGACTCACCCGGAACTTCTTGGTCTCTAGGTCCTCGTCCCCCCACTCGTTCTGGTTGTCATCCATGAGGGCGCCGTCCGAGGCGTTCTTCAGGGGCCTGGGGTTGGGAGGCGAGACTCAGCGCCCTCCGAAGCTGCGGCTCCGTGGCTGCCCGTGCCCTTGGCCCCCGCCCAGTGTGGGAGGTGGGGAGTCCCAGGTCTGGAAGGGGCAGACCCCTAGGGAGAAGGCTCAGGCTGGGCCCCACCTCCCCCGGCACCCCAGGATGCAGGGGCGGCGTCCACTCACTTGAGGCCCACGGAGTCCTCGCCGAGGGGCTCCCGCCGCTTCTTCTTGCTGGCCTCGGACACCTTGAAGCCCTCGGGGAACCACAGCTGGCCATGCTGCCGGCGGCGCTTGCGGGACAGCAGAACCCCGCAGCCCACGAAGAACAGCAGCACAAAGGCGGCCACGGCCACGTACATGAAGTGCAGCTGTGCGGGTGGGGGAGGCTCCACGGTCTCACCTGCGGACACAGGGGCCGGCGGCCGGTGCCCAGACATCAGGCAGTGTCTAAGCGGGCGGGCCGACGGCCGGGGGGCAGCGGACTGGCTCCACGGCCGGGCGCCTCCTCACCCTCGCTCCTCCATCCCGCCCCCCAAAATAAGGTCATTTTCTACGCGATTAATCAGAATTGCAAACTATCGCTAAATTCTCTCCTGCACCCGCCGCCTCTGTCTGGAGACGGCTTGTGCTTTTTTTTCCCCTTTAAGGTAGAAGGATTAGGCAACTTCAAATCGCCGCGCTCGCATTGAGCTGTTAAGACAAAGGATTTAGGGGGATTTTCAAGATACAAACTTCAACACTTCACATGACACCGATCAATGCTTCTCTCTCTCCCTTTTTTTTTTCTTTTAGAAAAAGCTGTAATGATTTTGAAATAATACCCAACAGAGGAGAGCCGGGGGGAAGGGGCGGGGAGGGAAGCGGCTTGTGTTTCCTGGTGGACGGGTTGGTCCCCTGGGTGGTTCACCTCGGGTTGGGAGCGCGTGCCTTCCAGCACGTTCCAGAAAAGCGCTTCCGGCACCCTGGACGGTGGGACATATGCCCACGGGTGGCCTCTGGCACTGAGAGTTCAAGCAGTGAGGGGCCCGAGTGGATCCTCCCCAGGAGGTGGTGGTGGTGCCGGGTTGGGGGGTATGGGGTCCCACACTCACTCTGCACAGCCTCGATCTTATAGGGGATGTTGAGACTGCCCAGTGAGGCCAGCGCCCCCAGGAATGCGGCCACATCGGTGGCGCTTTGAAAGCACTGGGAGGACGCCTGGATGCACTGCCGGTTGTCGATCTCCAGGTAGACGATGGACCTGTGGGGACGCCAGATGGGGGTTGGACCGGATTCCTTCCCCACCACCAAACTCAGGATCCTGATGCCAAAGTCCCGACGGGGTGGAGCACCCTGGGGTGGTGGGGAGTCCCATCTCACAGCAGAGACGGGATGCAGATGGACCTCCCTCGCCCCGCCACAGCCCAAGGGGAGCCTGAAGCTAAACACCACTGGGCATACAGCGGGTGCTCAGCACAGACACCTCTCAACACGATCACCCAGCCCAGGCCCCACCACTCTCAGGCTCCCTTAGGTGCCACGAGCACCCCTTTTCCTTATCTCCAAAGAACAGAGTATGTCCTCAGAGACAGGCCCTCCCCCCGAGCTGTTTCCAGGCTCTGCAGGAAGCACGGGCATGGGGGGGCTCATGGGCGGTCCCTCGGGCCCTCCATGGGGTGAGGGGTACACAGCGGCAACAGGCTCAGATGCTGGCAGGGGCAAGGTTCTCCCATCAGCCAGGACGCCTCCGTGTGAGGACAGGCGTCCTTCAGGGACATCTGTGCCTGGCAAACACAGGATCAGCGTATACAATCAACCCCACTCACAGGTCCAGCTCTCCTGGACTAAGACGGAGTGGGTGGGGAACCTAGCCAGATGTGCCACACTCATGCTCCCTCTGCCCGTGCTCTCCTTGACCAGAATCCCCTGCCACCCAGCTCTCCTTGGTCATTTTTTGCTGCTGTTGTTTTTGAGACGGGTCTCACTAGGTCGCCCAGGCCAGTCTCAAAACCTTGGCCTCAAGCAATCCTCCGGCCTCGGCCTCCCAAAGTGTTGGAATGACAGGCATGAGCCACTGTGCCTGCCCTGTCCTTGGTCTTTAAGCCACAGCCACGCACCCCTCCCTGGGGCCCCTGCTTGGCCTCCCCTCCAGCCCAAACGAGTCCTGTGGGAACCCTGAAAGGTTTTCTTTTTTTTGAGTTGAAGTCTCACTCTGTCGCCCAGGCTGGGGTGCAGTGGCATGCTCGCAGCAACCCCAGTGTCAACCTGCTGGGCTCCAGTGATCCTTCTACCCCAGCCTTCCAAGTAGCCGAAACTATAGGTGTGCGCTACCACACCCAGCTAATTTTTTTATTTATTGTAGAAACAAGGTCTTGTTAAGTTCCCTGGGCTGGTCTCGAACCCACGGTCTCAGGCAACCCACTGGCCTTGGCATCCCAAAGTGCTGGGATTACAGGCTGAGACACCGAGTCCGGCCAGGGTTGAGTTTTTTTTTTTTTTTTTTATATTTTTATTTTTTTTTGAGTTGGAGTCTCACT
>NW_007075115.1:66135-74956 GCF_000164805.1 Carlito syrichta
CACCTCAGCCTCCCAAAGGCGCGGGATTACAGGCTGAGCCACCGAGCCCGGCTCAGGGTTGAGTTTTAATCAGGTTAGTCTACTGGGGACAGGGAAAGCAGTGCCCTAGAAGGACGGGAAGGGTGTGTCTGTAGGGCAGAGAACACTGGGCTGGAACCCTGCCTCTGTTCCTCACCGGTGCTAGCCCTGAAGTCCCAGTTCCTCTTGGAACCTCTGTCTTTTTTATTTGTTTGTTTGTTTGTTTTGAGTTGGAGTCTCACTATGTCACCCAGACTGGAGTGCAGTGGCCGCTTCCGGCCACCACAGCATTGCCCGCTGGGTTCAGGTGATCCTTCTGCTTCAGCCTTCCAAGTAGCTGGAACTACAGGCGCGTGCTACTACACCCGGCTAGTTTTTTTTTTATTTATTGTAGAGATGAGGTCTCGCCAAGTTGCCCAGGCGGGTCTCGAACCCACGGGCTCAGACAATCCACTCACCTCAGCCTCCCAAGGCATGGGATGACAGACTGAGCCACCAAGCCCGGCTGGAACCTCTGTCTTTTTTTTTTTTTTTGAGTTGTAGTCTCACTGTGTCACCCAGACTAGAGTGCAGTGGCCGCTCCCAGCCACTGCACCCTCGACCTGCTGGGCTCCGGCGATCCTTCCGCCTCAGCCTTCCAAGTAGCTGGAACAACAGGCGCGCGCTACCATGCCCGGCTGATTTTTGATTTATTGTAGAGATGAGGTCTCACCAAGTTGCCCAGGTGGGTCTCGAACCCGTGGGCTCAACAATCCACTCAGCCTCCCAAAGGCGTGGGATCGCAGGCTGAGCCACCGAGCCTGGCTTCCTCTGTCCTTTTAAAGTGGAGAGAGTACTGCTCACCCCAGGGGGGCAGCCATGAGTGTCAGGGAGGGTGTGTACTCCCCGTGGCACTGAGAGTGGCTGGGACGCTGGGGCTCACTCACCCGCGGATGTCCATGGGGTCCAGCTCCCTGCGCCGGCGCCCGCTGCCTCCACTCGGGAGCAGCGAGGCCTTCACCTGGTCCAGCAGGGAGCCGGGCGCAGCCCAGCCCTCAGCGGCACGCTTGATGGGGTGCTTACGCAGCTCCTCCTCCCGGCCGTAGTAGGGGAATATCATCTGGCGGCCGTGGGCGTCGCGCTTGAAGACCACATTGGTGTGCAACACACGGCTGAGCTCACGCAGGAAGTGGAAGGAGTTGTTGCGCAGCTGCTCGGGCGGCGTGAGCACCACCACCACCAGCGTGCCCGCCGCCAGTCGCTCGGGCACGTGATCCGCGCAGTCCAGCCCATCCCACTCGCACTCGGCGCTGTTGCAGCCCTGGTCGCAGTGCCCATCGCTGAAGTGGTCCTTGCAGTACTGGTCGTACAGGGGGCTGCAGGGGCGGCGCACGGTCAGGCTGCAGTCCTGGGAACCCGCTCGCCCTCCCTTTCCTGGGCCGAACCCGGGAAATGAGTCCCAGGGGCCCACGCCACACCACGCCATGCCGCGTCCTAGCCCGGGGCCTTCCCCCACCCAGCCCAGGGCCTTCCCCCCTTCCTCCTGCCATGTGGGGGATGGCTCTTTCCGCCACGCGGGCAGCTGCCCATCCCAGGGACGTGCCCACCCTCCCCAGGCCGAACCTGGGGAAATGTGTCCCACCAGCCAGGGTCCAGGCCCACGCCACACCATGCCACATCCCAGCCCGGGTCCTTCCCCCACCCCAGCCCCTCTAGCTCCGTGGCGGACAACTCGCTTTCCATGGGGGACAGCTCCCCACCCCAAGGATGCACCAGCCCTCTCTGGGCCAAACTTGGGGAAATGTGTCCCACCGGCACCTATGGCCAGTGTCCAGACCCACGCCACACTACGCCACACCACATTCCAGCCTGGGAGCTTCCCCACCCCATTCCCTCCCACGCCATGGGAGACGGCTATCTTCCCATCCGGGGATGGCTTCCCTGGGCGCCCCATGCGGAGCAGTCGTCCTGCGGCCTTACTTGCACTGGGCCTCGGCGCGCTGGCAGTCAAAGCCATCGAAGAGGCAGCCGGCCACGTTGCACTGGGTGTCGCAGCGGCCATCGCTGAAGTATTTCCAGCACTGCAGAGACTGTGAGCAGTTCTTCCAGGGGTCGTTGAAGTTGAGTGAGCAGTCACCACCATCCCAGCCACACGCATGGTTGTTGCACTGCGGGTTGCAGACCTTGTTGCCCGCATCCCCCTGGCACTCGGGCACTTCGCAGGCCTCCTCGATCTGCGGCGGGGAGATGTCCCGCCCGGCACCGCCCGTGAAGCCATAGTCCAAGATGTGGCACAGCAGCCCGTTGAACTTGGCGGGGCACAGGCAGCGGTAGAAGGGACTCTCGGTCGTGGGCTCGCAGCTGCCCTGGTTGTAGCAGGGGTTGGCGCCCAGGCAGGGGCTGCTGGCCGGGAACTGGCACTCGGGGCCTGTGAAGGCACCCAGGCACAGGCAGGTGGGCGTCCGTGGGCCGGAGAGGCATGTGCCACCATTGAGGCAGCGGAGGCCACCGCACGTGCGTGCGTCGTTCTCACACGTGGCGCCCTCAAAGCCCTGCCAGGAAGGACAACAAGACAGGGTGGTCAGGGCCGGCTGCTCCCCGGACGCTGCGTGCCCCAGCCCAGCCCATGGTGCCCCTATCTGGGAGAGGGGCTTGTGGCCTTGGCCCCAGCGGCACGATCCTCTAAACCAGGCATGTCCAACTTCCTGTGGCCTGTGGGCTACACATGGCCCAGGACAAAACCTCTTTTTTTTTTTTTTGAGTTGGAGTCTCACTCTGTCGCCCAGACTGGAGTGCAGTGGCCACTCCCAGCCACCGCAGCTTTGACCTGCTGGGCTCCAGCGCAGGCACGCGCTACCACGCCCGGCTAATTTTTTGATTTATTGTAGAGATGAGGTCTCGCCTGCCCAGGTGGGTCTCGAACCCATGGGCTCAGGCAATCCACTCAACTCAGCCTCCCAAAGGCGCGGGATTACAGGCTGAGCCACCAAGTCCGGCTGACAAAACCTCTTAACATCACATTAAGATAAACATTCTCAATGAGCACCTCAGGAAATCTTGTTGTTTATATGATACACTACACTACATACACATACACACACCAGGAGTGACAAACGTATACACATTTTAAGAGACGTTATCTGTGTGTTACTTTTCCAAGTTAAATTGAATTACAGTAGCAATATATAATTGCAGAAATCAAATATGACTTGTATTCATCTTTTATTATCAATATATATTATTACAACCTTAATACAGTTTTTTTCCTTTCTTAAAATATATGTCGTTTTTTTCGGCACCCTCTGTATATACTAACTATATTAAATAATTTACGTGTAGCCCAAGATAACAACTCTTTATTTGAAGCCAAAAGTTTGGACACCCTTGCTTTAACTGATATTCTCCAGAAGGTGCAAATATTGGTGGGGGCCGGGAGATCAGAAGCCAAAGGAAGGGGAGAATCGGGGGAGCCCTGGGGATTTTATGGCAGTAATACTCTACAACACTGTGATGGTGGACTTGTGTCACTCTGGCAGTCTGGACCTGCAGAATTACACCACCAAGAGCCAACCCTGAAGTTGACTAGGCATGGGAGTTAGTAACAATGTGTCAGTGTCCCCTGTCCAGCTAACAAGCACACTGCCTGCTGCAAGATGGTAGCCACAGGGGACTGCACGAAAGGTGCACACGGAGACTCGACTTGCTGCTCAATTCAGCTTAAACCTAAAACCACTCTGTAGCGTTTGGGCCGGACACGGTGGCTCATGTTTATAATTCCAGCATTTTGGGAGGCCAAGGCAGGAGGATTTCTTGAGCCCAGGGGTTCAAGACCAGCCTGGGCAACACAATAAGACCTTGTCTCTAAAAAAAAGAGCCAGGCATAGTAGTGCATGCCTATAGTTCCAGCTACTCAGGAGGCTGAGGTGGGAATATTGCCTGAGCCCAGGAGGTCGAGACAGCAGTGAGCCATGATAATGCCACTGCACTCCAGCCTGGATGCCAGAATGAGACCCCCAACTCGACAAAGTTTATTAAAACTAAAGAAATGACCTCAGGGTAAATAAGGACGATGATGAGGCTGCCTCCCTCCTCAGCCTCTGGGTCCCGAGAAACTCAGACTGACAGGCTCCAGGTGAGGGGGTGGGACACGCCCCCCGCTTCTGCCATGGCCACACCTACCGCCGGACACCTGCAGATGAAACCTCGGGCCGTGTTGGAGGCCACTGCGCAGGTGCCTCCGTTCCTGCAGGGCCTGCTCTTGCAGCCATTGATGACCGACTCGCAGCGGCGCCCTGCAGGGGACAGGTGAACAGTGAGAAGCCTGCCCTGACCCCTGTGCGCCCACCCCCCCACTGGCCCGCAGCACCCACCTGTGTGGCCTGCACGACACTCGCAGTGGAAGTCGTTGACACGCTGCACACAGTTCTGGGTGCCGCGGGCATCGCAGGGGTTGGACAGACACTCATTGACGTCGCCCTCACAGCGCTCGCCCACAAAGCCTGGCGGGCAGGCGCAGCTGTAGCCCCCGACCTGGTCCACACAGGTGCCGTTGTTGAAGCACTTAGGGCTGCGGGAGGTGCGGTCCACAGGGTGGCTGCAGTCGTCCACATCAATTTCACAGTGCACACCTGCAGGCCAGGTGCCGTCAGGGGTCCCGCAGATGCTTGGGAGAGGTGGGGCGCCGCTGCCTCTGAGAAGCCCACGCCTCCTGCCATGACACCCCACCCAGGTCCTTCCCTGGCCAGCTCTGCACCTGCCCTCAGGCCCCTGAAGCAGGATAGGGCTCCTGGCCGGTCCCAGGCCACCTCTGGCTGGGCGCGGGTGTCTGACGTGTCCATGTTCCCCCAGCTGTGCTGTCCCAAGCCTAGCTCTTACCCTGGGTGCCCCGGGGGCAGGAGCACTTGTAGGTGTTGATGAGGTCGATGCAGGTGCCCCCGTTCTGGCAGGGGTGGGACAGGCACTCGTTGACCTCCTCGGAGCAGTTCACCCCGTGGTAGCCGGCCACGCACTGCAGGAAACGGGATGGAGTGGGGCGAGTGCTGCTGTCAGCCGGGGCCAGGACACCACGCTCCCCCACCCCGCTGTGCAGGCCAGTGGGGTCCTATGGGCTGCCCTCCTCTGGCCCCTCACACCGGGCAGACCTGGAGGAAGACCCCAGCCCAGCAGATGCCGGGTGGGGCCTTGGCCAGCCGAGTCACTACTTGGGGGCAGGGAGGGCCATGCCCTGTCTCACTGGAGAGTGATGAGGGCAGATACAACCCAGAGGGAAACCCCATCCAACTTCTCTGCATTGTCTTCCTCCCTCAGGCTCCCCACAGGTCACCTCCCCAGACAGTCTTCCCTGATTACCCTAGCCCTCCCATAACGACTGACCGGTGGCGCACAGGTCTGTTGGGTTCCATCTCCCCCACCGTGCCAGCCCCCAGACACTCATGCCAGCCGCCCACCACCCGCACGGGATGGGCCCCCACCTTGCAGGAGTAGCCACCCAGGTAGTCCGTGCAGGTGGCCCCGTTCTGGCAGGGGCTGGGTGAGCACTCGTCCACCAGGTCCTCGCAGTAGCTGCCCGTGTAGCCTGCCTGGCAGCGGCAGTGGTGTGTGTTGCCTGCGTCCAAACAGAACCCTCCGTGCTGGCACAGGTGGGCGACGTCGACGCCTGAAGGGGGCGCATGGGAGGGAGGGGCATGAGGCCAGGAGACCCGCAGACCTGAGTGGGGCTGGGCAGGGGCCAAGCCGGGTACCTTGCTGCTTGGCTGCCACCTCACAGGACACGCTGGGCACGTCGCAGTACAGGCCGGTCCAGCCGCTGGGGCACTCGCAGCGGTACTGCGTGTGGGTCTGCCAACACTTGCCACCGTTCTTGCAGGGGGATGAGTCGCACCAGCGCACAAGGTTCTGGGGACAGGCGGGGGTCAGCCGGGTGCCCCCCCCACCCGTTAGCTCCAAAAGACCTGCCAAAGACCCTCATGCACAACGTGGGCTGTGACCCCATCCTACAGAGATGAAACTGAGGCCTGTAGACTACTCTTGTTACCACTCTTAGGGCTGGGGTCTCTCTCTTTCAGGGCCCCAGAAAATTCAGACCCCCAGAGGCCCTCCCTGGAAGGAATGTCTTTCATCGGAAATGAAACTGTGTGTGTGTGTGTGTGTGTGTGTGTGTGTGTGTGTGTGTGTGTGTGTGTGTTGGCATCTCACTGTCACCCAGACTGGAGTACAGTGGCATGCTCATGGACACTGCAGCCTCGACCTGCTGGGCTCAGGTGGTCTTTCTGCCTCAGTTTCCAGGTAGCTGGAACCACAGGTGTGCATTTCCACACCAAGCTGATTTTTTTATTTATTGTAGAGATGAGGTCTCACCAAGTTGCCCATGCCAGTCTTGAACCCCTGAGGCTCAGGAAAGGCTCTCCTCCACCTCCCAAAGTGCTGGGATTACAGGCATGAGCCACTGCATCCAGCTTAAAACACTTTTTCGAAGGTTTGGTTATGTTGCCCACATACTTAAGCTGGAGTGCAGTTGTGTAATCATGGCTCACGGCAGCCTCTAACTCCTGGGCTCAAGTGATCCTCTCACCTCAGCCTCCTGGTAACTGGAACTACAGATGTATGTCACCATGCCCAGCTAATTTTTAAATTTTTTTACAGAGATGGGGGCGGGGTTTCACTTTATTGCCCAGGCTGGTCTCGAACTTCTGGCCTCAACTTTTTTGAAGTCTTTATAATTGATGTTTTATGTGAAAATCTTCAGTGAAAAATACTTAGTCATTCTGCCTACTTTTTGTGAAAGCAGTGATTTCAGCCACCTTCCTAAAATGACCTTGCTCCTGTGCTGAGTCCCTAAGCCTGCTCTGAGAACCGGAGGGCACCTATGTGCAGGTCCCTGATTCCTTCCCGGGCAGCACGGCCTGGGGCCAGACCCCAGGAGCCACGTGATCAGGTGAGCTCTCCTCCGCCCTCCTAGCTTGGCTCTTCTCTCTCCCCTAACATGGGGTGGGGCCTAGCAGACGCTGGTA
This sequence comes from Carlito syrichta, assembly GCF_000164805.1. Lineage (NCBI taxonomy): Eukaryota > Metazoa > Chordata > Mammalia > Primates > Tarsiidae > Carlito > Carlito syrichta. The sequence goes on from NW_007075115.1 coordinate 73,143, forward strand.
CAGCCGGTGATGGGGAGACGCCCCCTGGGCCACCCAGTGGCTGGCTTCCTCACCTGGCAGTTGAGGCCGGTATAGCCCTGGGGGCAGGTGCACTTGTAGGTACCGCAGCTGTCCTGGCAGGTCCCGCCATGCAAGCAGGGCCGTGAGTCGCACTCATTGATGTCATGCTGGCAGTAGCTGCCCGTGAAGCCCGGTGGGCACAGGCAGGTGAAGGAGTTGATGCCATCCACGCAGGTACCGCCGTTGAAGCAGGAGCTATGGGCGGGCAGGTGGGCAGTAGGGAGGTGAGCGGGCACAGGGGGCACACCAGCATCTCCCCATCGACTCAGGCCACAAAGGCCCGACAGCCAGGGGTCTCAGACTCACACGTCACACTGCCTTCACTGCCTTTTTCTTTTTCTATTTTGAGTCAGAGTTTCACTCTGTCTCCCAGGCACGATCACGGCTCACCACAGCCTCAAACTCCTGGGCTCAGGCGATCCTTCTGTCTCAGTCTCCCAAGTAGCTGGAACTACAGCCATGAGCCACCATGCCCGGCTAGTTTATTTTTACTTTTTTGTAGAGATGGGGTCTCACTATGTTGCTCAGGAGGGTCTCAAACTCCTGAGTTCAAGTGATCCTCCTTAAGGGCTAGCATTACAGGCATGAACCACTATGCCTAGTCATGTCTGCCTTCTGTGAAACTTATGCTGAGCTGGGCTTTACAACACATGTGGGTGAAAGGTGGTTAAAGAAACAAGGGAGAAAACAGCACCTGCACAGGTAACATGGGAGATAACTACATCAGAAGCCAGGGATGAGACTAACATTTAACACTGAGCTTCCTGGCAGCCAAAGGAAAAAAGGAAACAAGAAGGACCACAAAGTTCTGGGTGTGAGACAGAAGGAGGCACACCAGTTCTTCAGGATAAACCACTGGGGCTCCTGCTTCTGGTCACAGGAGGAGGTCACAATGGCTCTTTTAGAAGAGACACCGCAATACAATGAACAATGTCTGGACTGGACTCAACTAGCACTAAGTACCCACTGGGCCTGGGCGGACACCTGTGTGGCATGCCAGGTTGCCAGATGCCAAGCGTGGCCTCCGCCGCCTGCTTCCTTCCTCGCCTCCGAGGCCAGGCCCCAGCCTGGCGGTACCCAAGCCTCCCAGTGTGCCGAGGCGCTGGTCACCTCTCTGTGCAGTCGGGCGTGTTGTCCTCACAGTGGATGCCACTGAAGCCCGTGGGGCAGGTGCACGTGTAGCTGTCCACGCAGTCGGTGCAGTTTGCGCCGTTGCGGCAGGGGTTGCTGGCGCATTCGTTGATGTCCTCCTCACAGAAGGTGCCCTGGAAGCCGGGCAGGCAGTCGCAGAAGGCTGTGTTGACGCCATCCGTGCAGGAGCCCCCATTGTGACACGGGTCTGGGAGGGGACAGGGAGTGAGTCTGAGGGACAGCCCAGCCCTCTGCTTCCAGGGCTGCAGGAGCCTCCTCGGTGATAGGGGTGTCCCTTTCCCCAAGGTGACAGAAGTGCTCCCTTGCCCAAAGGTGATACAGGTGTCCAAGGGTGACAGGAGTGTCCCCTCGTCCAAAGGTGACAGGGTTATCCTCTTGCCCAAAGGTGACAGAGGAGTCCCCTCACCCAAAGGTGACAGGGGTGTCCAAAGGTGATGAGGGTCTTCCCTTGTCCAAAGGTGACAGGGTGTTCAAAAGTCATAAGGGGCCGGGCTCGGTGGCTCAGCCTATAATCCCGCGCTTTGGGAGGTCGAGGTGAGTGAATTGCCTGAGCCCAAGGGTTTGAGACCCACCTGGGCAACTTGGCGAGACCTCATCTCTAC
>NW_007075115.1:75048-87942 GCF_000164805.1 Carlito syrichta
GCGGAAGGATCGCTGGAGCCCAGCAGGTCGAGGCTGTGGTGGCCGGGAGTGGCCACTGTAGTACAGTACTCCAGTCTGGGCAACAGAGTGAGACTCCAACTCAAAAAAAAAAGTGACAAGGGTCTCCCCTTGCCCTCAGGTGATGGGGGTGTACCCTCACCCAAAGATGATGGGGTGCCCAAATATAACAGGGGTGTCCCCTCACCCCAGGGCTGCATCACAGCCTCCTCGTGGTTGACGTCTAGGCTCCCCACATGCTCCTGTTCCCAGACCCCAGAGCAAGGGACAAGTGACCAGGCTGTATAGACCAATCAAGTCAGCCTCTCCCAACCTCAGCCTCCCATGAGCCAGGGCTGGGGCTGAGAGCCCTGCACCTTGGGGGGGTCCAGCCAAAACCAGGGGAGCCAGGCTGGGCACAGCCTGGGGATGGCGCAACCACCGTTCACAGAGGGCCATGGAAGAACACAGGTGCCTCTGCCCCACCACCTGGATGGGGGTGCCGGGAGAGAGCAGGAGCCTTCCGGAACCACGGTGGTCACCCACAAGGCTGTAGCGGTGCCCAGTGGACACAGTCCCGCCCCAGCACGTACCCCAGGCTCCTTCCTGGCCACTCCCAGGTGGACCAAGTTGGGGTGTGGCCTCCCCACCACGGACAACCCTGCTTGGCGCCTGCCCAGGGAATCCAGGAGCCAGAGCATCTCATAGGCGGCTGAAGTCGCCCAGGCACTCACTTGGCCGGCAGTCATCCACGTCAGTCTCACAGTTGCGCCCGGTGTAGCCTGCCTGGCAGAGGCAGCGATAGCCACCATTGCTGTTTTGGCAGGATGCGCCGTGGCGGCATGGGCTCTTTACGCACTCATTGATATCAATCTCGCAGGTCTGCCCTGCACGGGGAAGGAGAGGCTGGTCAGTCCCTCACAGCCTCCACCCTCCAGGCCTCTCCCCTACCCCGTGCAGTGGGCTGCCTTGGCCCCAGGACCATCCTCTGTGTCCTAACTCTAGACTCAGAAAGGTAGAGGAACTTTGGGTGGGCAGGGTGTGCCAGAGTCAAGTCCTGAATCCAGAGTTTCTCAGCACGCCCTGGCTCACCACCAAAGATGGGGAACTCACTTCCCACCACCCTGAGCCAGCCCAGGTCCCCCCGGGCTTCCCACCCTCCCTGCCCTGACCTCTCCTGGGCCAGGCCAGCCTCACCCTGCCAGCCAGTGGGGCAGACACAGGAAAAGCTCTCGTAGTCCTCCGACTCCCTGCACTCCCCACCGTTTCTGCAGGGGCTGGGGGCACACGGGGCCAGCACCGCCTCACATGTGGCTCCTGTGGGGAGAGAGACATGGTGGCACCCGGGAAGCCCGTCCCTGAGGCATGTCCCCGTGAAGGCCATCCCACAAGCAGGGCGCCTCCAGGGGGTTCCACAGGGAGGCAGGTATGCACCCTGTGTGAGCTCCCAGCCATAGTAGGACCCCAACCTGGGGGGAAACGTGAGCAGAGAGTGGACAGGGGACACTGAGGACAAGCCAGATGAATGCCCCACTCAAAAACCAGCCCTGTTGAGTGCGGTGGCTCACACCTGTCATCCCAACACTTTGGGAGGCTGAAGTGAGAGGATCGCTGAAGCCCAGGATCTCAAGACCAGCCTAGACAACACAGTGTAACCTCATCTCGACAAAAACTTTAAAAATTAGCCGGGTGTGAAGGCACGTGCCTGTAGCCCCAGCTACTCAGTAGGCTGAGGTGGGAGGATAGTTTAAGCCCAAAAGGCCAAGACTATGGGGAGCCATGATTGTGATACTGCTCTCCAGCCTGGGTGACAGAGTGAGACCTTGACTCACAAAAAACCCCTAAAAAAACAGCTCCCTGTTCCCTTGGCTGTGGGCCACAGCCAGACCTCACCCCTTCAGAAAAACCCAGAAGCAAGGACTATATCAGGACAGGCAGCCCGACAGGTGCCGTGACATCACGGGGCCTGGAGCCTGTTCCCCACCCCAGCACCTTCCTCATCTCTGGGTGATGAGGAAAAGCCCCTGGACTGAGCCTGGCGCCTGGTGCTAACCCTGGGGGGCTCTGGATCACAGGTGGGCACTGAACAGAGGGGACAGACCCAGGCACCCTCCACGCTGACCGGGGGACCCTGGGCCACCACCGTGTGGGAACATGTGCACACCAGGCGGCTCTTCCCCACGCAGCCCTGACGGCCAGGCTTCCTGTTTATGGCCGTGGGCCTGGCCTCCCGAGGAAGTGAGGAAGCGTTATCTTCCGTGTCTCCTGTTATCTGCCCGGCCTGCCGGCGCGACCTGCCAGGGCCTTTCTTCCTGCCAGTTTCCACGGTGACACGGGCAGGCAGGAACCTGGCCAGAGTTTCCGACAATTGTGCAAAGGGGAAGCAGGAAGCGGGTCAGCACTGGCTGGCTCCTCCCGCCAGACCCAGTATCTACGTGTCCGAAGGGGGCTCGGGTGCGCCCGGCCACCGGGGAGTTTCCTCATGAACCGACATGAGAGAGAAAATCCAGGCCCCCGACTTGGGTCAAAGAAAACAGCATTCTGGCCTCAAGTCGCTGGACGTCATGGGAACTACCAGTGCAGGACCCCTGCCCCAGCCCGGGCAAGCCCACTCAGAGCACCCAGGGTCCATCGGCAGCACGGGGTGCCCTCTGCTCACTCCCAGGGGCCCTGGGACCCTGGGGGTTGTGGGCTTTTGTCTTTCCTATGGCGGGGCCCATTTCCCGCGGTCCTCCCTGGCTGGGCCAGCAGCAGGGCTGGACAGTCAGAGAAGTGTCCCCGCCTCCACTCAGCCTGAACAGAGGGCTCCTTGTTCCTCTCACACAAAGAGGGCCCGCGTCAAAGGAATCCCTCGGCCCGGCCGGTGGGGTGGGGGTGGGAGGCGGCCCCCAGCAGAGAGGATACCAGAGCCTAGAGGGCCGATGGCCCAAGCCCACTCGTGGCTCTGCCCCTCCGAGTGTTCCAACCCCTTGGTTCCCGGGATAGACTCAAACTAATAAACTGTCTTCCAAGCATTCTGTGTCTTGGTTGGCTAAGCTGGCAACCCGACCCCAGGGGCGAGGCCCAGATGCTTCAGGGTCCTAAGGCTCTCAGTAAACCATAGCTTCCAGAATGTCTGTTGGGCAACAGACAGGCTCAGCCCCAAGAAATCCACCACTGTACCCTGCGGTCACCATGCCCAGGCCCCGCCCCATCCACATAGGCCCCACCCCCATTCATATAGGCTCTACTCACCCACACAGGCCCCGCCCCCTGTGTGGAGGCCCCACCCCTCACCTGTGTAGGGCAGCAGGCAGTTGCACTTGTACCCAGCCACATCATCAATGCACGTGCCCTGGTTCAGACATGGGTTGGATGCACATTCGTTGATGTTGGTTTGGCAGTTGGGGCCTGGATGGAGAGGACAGTGTCTAGCACCCCAGGTGCCTGGCAGGGCCCCACAGCAGGAGCCCCGGGCTACTCCCCACCAGCCCTCTCCTTGTGTCCTAAAGGATGCTTCATCACAGTGTGTGTTGGGGGAAACGCTGTGAACTGCACCGGCTGGACTCTCGTACCCACCCCGGGCCCTGGGCTCTCCAACTCAAGGGGCCAGCCCTGTGCCACTCCCGCACCGAGGACACCCCGGCCCACTCACCACTGAAGCCCTCCCGGCATGTGCACACGTAGCCGCTGGTCATGTCCTTACAGGTGCCGCCGTTGACGCATGGGTTCGACTCACATTCGTTGTTGTTGATGTCACAGTTTGTCCCACTCCACCCGGGGTCACAGTCGCACTTGTACCTGGAAACAGGACCACGCCGCAGGTCAAAGGTGGCCCGAGTGGCGTGGGCCTGGGGTGTGGGCACTCCAGCTCCACACCATCCCACGGTCCGACAGAGGAGCCTGTCCACACAAAACCACAGGGTCTTTTATTTATTTATTTTTCTTTTGAGTCAGGGTCTCACTTTGTCATCCAGGCTGGGGTACAGTGGCACAATCACGGCTCACCACAGACTCCACCTCCTGGGCTCAGGTGACCCTCCAGCCTCAGCCTCCCAAGTAGCTGGGATTACAGGTGTGCAGCACCACCACGCCTGGCTAATTTCTTGATTTATTGCAGAGACACAGTCTCACCATGTTGCTCTGGCTGGTCTCGAAGGGATCCTCCTGCCTCAGCCTCCCAAAGTCACCATGCCTGGACTCCCCAGGATTTTTTAAAGTGGAAGCAATAGTGCCCGCCTTGCCCAAGACTGTGGCCAGGGATCAATTACATTGGATTTGGGCCTGCACCCAGCGCAGGGCGGTGAAGGGCTAGGAATGTGCGACTGGGGCCAGAGGCCCTCCACCACTTGCTGTGTGGCTGTCAACAAAGCACTCAGCCCTTCTGTGCAAAATGAGGCAAGGGGGTCCCTGCTGATTTAAATGGCCCCCATTCAGGTAGAGCAGTGCTGGGCACATCAGGGATGCCAAAACCACTTCTGGCTGGGCACGGTGGCTCATGCCTGTCATCTTAGCACTCTGGGAGGCCGAGACAGGAGGATCGCTTGAGCCCAGGAGTTCAAGACCAGCCTAGGCAGCAGAGTGAGACCTGGTCTCTACAAAAAAAATTTAAAAAGTAGCCAGGCATAGTGGTAGCATGCTTGTAGTCCCAGCTGCTCAGGAGGCTGAGGTGGGAGTATCAACTGAGCCCGGGAGTTTGAGGCTGCAGTGAGCTGTGATTGTGCCACTGTACCCCAGCCTGGATGACAAAGTGAGACCCTGACTCAAACAAAAAACATCCACTCCTGCTGCTGCTACACAAATGTGGGTTTCAACAACCACGTCACACACTGGCCCACCAGCACGCACAGTCCAGGGCTGCTGGACGTACACCAGGCGCCGATCGAGGGTCCGGATGGCACTCGTGTCCTCAACGGGGCACCCAGTGTCCACTTGAGCCCATTCCTGGCCCTCCCGAGCTGTGTGCAGATATATCCCTGGCCTGCCCTCTGCCAGCTGCTGCCAGTGGCTCAGGACCATGGGCACTGCATCCAAGACTACCCTGCCATACCCATTGAGGCTGTCACGGCAGGCCCCGTGGATGCAGGGGTTGCTATTGCACTCGTTGACCTCGGACAGGCACGTGGGGTCGTGGTAGCCCTCGGGGCAGCGGCAGGTGAAGCCATTGATGCCATCCTCACAGGTGCCCCCATTGTGGCAGGGGTTGTCAGCACACTCGTCGATGTTGATGTTACACATGCTCCCTGCAAGGCAGACACATCAGACGCTACCCCCTGACACCCGCCACCAGGGACCGACCCCACAGGTGGCTGGTGCTCTTGGGAAGGCAGATTCGAATCCTCACCAGACTTTTCCCCCATCTTTGTTTTCTTGAGTCAGGGTCTTACACTATTGCCCAGGCTGGAGTGCAGTGGTACGATGACGGCTCATTGCAACCTCAACCTCCTGGGCTCAGGTGATTCTCCTGTCTCAGCCTCCTGAGTAGCTGGGACTACAGGCACGTTACTCCACCAGGCTAATTTTTTTATTTTTATGTAGAGATGAGGTTTCACTCTGTTGCCTAGGCTGGTCTCAAACTCCCGGCCTTAAGTGATCTGCCAGCCTCAGCCTCCCAGATTGCTGGGATTACAGGCATGAGCCACTGCATGGCCTCCCCATGTTTTAAACCAGGATGATAACTCTTCTGGCTAGATCCTCCCAAGATGGCATAAGCCGCGTAGGTGCCAACAGTCCCCCTGATTGGCACCAGCCAGCCTTCCCTAGCACCAATACCCATTCTCTCAGATCACCCTCCTGGGGGCCTTGATGCTAGGAGTTGCCCAGAAAGGCCGACAGCCTTGCTCCAGGGCAGAAGTGAGCCACAGAGGTACCCTTAAGCCTGGCCTCTGGGCGCCAGCCACTCCCTCTCGCCTGCCAGACCCATCTTGGCACTGGCTGGACCCAGCCTTGCTGCAGTCTCTGGACAGCTGGCCTGTGTCTTGTCTCCCTGACCCTTAGGCCCCGTCCTAGACCCCCGGAGCCCTGGGGAGACCACTGACCCTGACCTCAGAGCACAGCCCCCAGCCCACTCACCTGTGTAGCCCGGCTCACAGGCACACTCGTAGCCGTCAACCTTGTCCAAGCAGGTGCCCGAGTCGCAGGGGTTGCTGACACAGTCATCCAGGTTGATCTCGCAGTTGGGTCCTGGGGAAGGACAGGGGGCAGGCAGTGGTCAGTACCCAGGCCCGCCCTGCCCACCTGAACACCCTCAGCCCAGCCAGTCACCTGTGGTGCCCTTAAGGCAGAAGCAGAGGTAGGCGTTGTCACGGTCCTGGCAAGAGCCCCCATGGCGGCAAGGCTGGCTGTGACACTCATTGATGTTGGTCTCACAGTGGTGGCCCGTGTAGCCCGGGCGGCAGAGGCAGGTGAAGGTGGCGACACCATCCTGGCAGGAGCCGTAGTGACAGGGGTCAGGGTCGCATTCGTCGATGTCAACCTCGCAGTGGGTCCCCGTATAGCCTGGAGCAAGGAAGGTGTGGGCACAGGAGGACTCAGGGACAGCTGCTCCCTGGATTCCCGCCGCCCCCACCTTGGGACACTGAGGACCAGACCCAGGTCACTTGAGCCCATCTCGGGGAAGGGCTCTGGGTGTCCAGTATCTGGGTAGGAGCTGAATTGAGCTCTCGGCCCCAGGACTAAACCGCTCAGTCCCTGATCTTGTCACCTTTGGCCCCGCTCCCTGGGTCCACCCCCCGTGGGTGCCAGCCCGCACCTTCTGTGCACACGCAGGTGTAGGTGTTGGGTCCATCCAGACACTTGGCGCCGTTCCTGCAGGGGGTGCTGGCACACTCATCCACATCGTACTGGCACAGGTGTCCAGTGAAGCCTGGAACCAGAGAGGGGCAGCGGTCACATGCAAAGGCGCCACAGCCCCTTGGGAGGCCCCGGCCAGACTTGAGCGGCAGGCGCCCGGCTGGGCTCCCCGGGGTGCACTCCAGCCCAGGCTTGGTGACGCCAGGTTCGTCCTGCCCCGCTCCCCGGATCAAAGCCCTCCCTGGGCTCTGCTGGGTGGCCGCGCCCCGCCCCCCCGCTCCCATGGAGGGGCCTTTTTCCCAAACCGCCATAGTTGCCATGGCTACAGCCGCGCCAGGCTGTGAATGGGGCCCCCTCGCCCCAGCGTCTGGGACGGCTGATTTACATCTCAGGAGGTCCCAGGCCTGACTGGCAATGCCTCCCAGACTCCACGCCCCCAGCCCCCAGCCCAGGGACTGACAGAGACACTTTTTCACCCACGTCTCCCACGGGTTACCTTGAATCTCTGCAACCGTCAAATCCACTGCAGGCCAACCCTCCCCACCTGGTCCTTCACTGTCCATAGCCTCGTGGCTGGCATGCCATCAGGCAGGCACAAGGGGGGATAGAGCAGGCTGGCCTCCCTCCCAGTTTCGAGCCCTCAGCGAACTGGACTGGAGCTCCTTTCCCCTCAGGGACTGGAGAACACACTCCCTTCTCCAGAGGCGGGGAGGGCTGCACCGTGTTATCAGGAGGCTCCAATGGCCCTGGGCACGCCCATGAGTGGAACCCAACACCTGCTGCCCAGCCTGGTCTTGTCCTTCAGGGATGTCCAACACATTCCCCACCCACTCACCAGGCAATACCTTCACTCCCCTGGGAGCCTAGACCTCTCTGGCCTGGCAGCTCCCAGAGAGTGGGCCCTTTCCTGCGGACCATTGTGGGACAGGGACCAGTGTGTTTCCCGGGCCCCTGAAGGACCTAGCCTGGGCTAGGGTGTGGACGGCCCACAGGGGAGTCGGGGCTCCCGGCCCGCCTCACCCGTGGGACACTCGCACTGGAACTCGTTGATCTTGTCCAAGCAGCGGCCATTGTGCAGGCAGGGGCTGCTGGCACACTCGTCCGTGTTGACCTCGCAGTGCACGCCCTCGTAGCCTGTGGGACAGGGCGGGCAGTGAGAGGCCGAGAACGGCCTTGGTGCCCTGCTGGGCATAGATGGAGACATAAGCAGAGCGAGGTGGGAGGATTGCCTGAGGCCGGGAGCTTGAGGCTGCAGGAAGTGCAAAGCTAGAACCCGCACTCCAGTCGAGGCCACAGAGCCAGAGCCCACACTCCAGCTGGGGCCACAGAGCCAGACCCTGCACTCCAGCAGGGACAACAGGGCCAGACCCCACACTCTAGCCAGGGCCACAGAGTCAGACCCCACACTCCAGCCCAGGTGGCAGAGCCAGACCCCGCACTCCAGCCAGGGTCATAGAGCTAGACTCCACATTCTTGCCCAGGCAACAGAGCCAGACCCCACACTCCAGCTTGGGTGATGGAGCAGATCCTGCCTCCAGCCTGGATGGCACACTCCAGCCCACGTGACACAGCCAGACCCCGCACTCCAGCCCAGGCCCCAGAGCCAGAACCATACTCTAGCCGAGGTCACAGAGTCAGACCCTACACTCCAGCCCAGATGACAGAGCCAGACCCCGCACTTCAGCCAAGGCCACAGAGCCAGACCCTGCACTCCAGCCTGGGGGATGGAATCAGACCCTGCCTCCAGCCTGGATGGCAAAGCCAGACACCACACTCCAGCCCACGTGACACAGCCAGACTCCGCACTCCAGCCAGGGTCACAGAGTCAGTTACCAAGCCAGTCAGGGCCATAGAGTCAGACCCCACACTCCAGTCAGGGCCACAGAATCAGACCCCACACTCCAGACTGGGTGACACAGTCAAACCCTACACTCCAGCCAGGGCCACAGAACCAGATCCTGCATTCCAGCCAGGGCTACAGAGCCAGACCCTGCACTCCAGCCTGGGCAACACAGTCAGGCCCAAAACTCCAGCCAGGGCCACAGACCCCATGCTCCGATCCAGTATTCCAGCCCACCGTGGACCCCTTCATACCTGTCCCTCTGCAGCCTCCTGGGCTGCTCTGTCTACCTTGCTCTGGCCCAGTGCTCTGCTGTGCCCTGTGAGCCTGGCCTCAGTTTCTCCAGGTGCCCTGTGGAGGCTGGGTGCTCCCAGAGCCTATCCCTTTGGGGCCCCTACCAGCCTTGACTCGGTCTCCCTACCCCACTCTCTGGCGTTGCCCACCCAAGGGTAGGGGCCGCTGGACGCACCAGGCATGCAGATGCACTGGAACTCCCCGATCTGGTCCAGGCAGGTGGCGTCATTCTGGCATGGGTTCGAGATGCACTCGTTGACGTCGATCTCACAGCGGGGGCCCGTGTAACCTTGCAGACACTGGCACTCAAAGGAGCCCAGCGTGTTGATGCACTTGCCAGCATGCTCACAGGGGTTGGCGCCTGGCGGGGGTGGTCATGGGTAAGGGGATGCTCTGGGCACCCTGCCCCCCAACCAAGCTGGCGGTCCCCTAGGGCAGGACCCCACTTCCACCGATCGAGCACCCCCAGAGCCAGAGTTCACTTCCAGTGGTCTCGGGACCCTGTGCCAACACCCACCCAATGAGCACTCGTCCACGTCCTGGCTGCAGGCTGGGCCTGTGTACCCCGAGGGGCAGGTACAGATGGCCTTCCCGTTGACAGGGTTGGTGTCGCAGTTGGAGCCCTCGTTGCAGGGGTTGCTGATGCAAGCATCGTTGAGGTGGCAAAGGAGACCTAGGCAGAGCAGCTGCGTCAGCAGGTACCGCACCCCAGGCCTAGGAACAGGGGCCACCCACGGTGGGGGCAGCCACCCCTACTCCACACCCCAGGAGGTCTCCCACCACAACCCCATCCAGCACCTGTGCCACTCAGGATACCCTGGGAGATTCATCACTGGCCTCCCCGCCCCTCCCCAGTCTAGAAAGGCCCTCCTGGAGAGCCAGGCTTGGCAGCTCAAATCTGCAAACCCAGCACTTTTGGAGGCTGAGGCAGAAGGATCACTTGAGCTTTGGAGTTCGAAGCCAGCTCGGACAACATAGCAAGACCTTGGTGCTATAAAAAAATTAAAAAGTTAGCTGGGCGTGGTGGCATGCACCTATAGTTCCAGCTGTTCAGGAGGCTGAGATGGGAGGCTCACCTGAGCTCAGGAGTTTGAGATTAGCCTGGGCAACACAGGAAGACCTAGTCTCTACACACACACAAAAGAAAAAATTATCTGGATGTGGTGGTGCATGTCTATAGTCCCAGCTACTCAGGAAGCTGAGGTGGGAGGATTGCCTAAGCCTAGGAGGTCGAGGCTGCGGTAAGCCATGATTATACCACTGCACTCCCGCCTGGGTGACAGAGTAAGACTCCGACTCAAAAAACAAATAAAAATAAAAATAAAAAAAAACAGAAAAGTCCCCTCGGGTCATCCTTGAAGGTGATAAAGAACCACTGTCTGAGCGAGGTCACATATGTCAGCCTGGTCCGCGAGGCCAGTGCCACCGCCTTGTTCATGGTCCTCGGCAGGGGACGCTCACCTGTGCGGCCGTGGGGACACTCGCAGTAGAAGGAGGCCACGCGGTCGTGGCAGGTGGCGCCATGAAAGCAGGCGGCACTGGCGCAGTCATCGATGTTCTCACTGCAGTCCTCGCCAGTCCAGCCATTTACGCACACACAGTTGTAGCCGCCGTGGGTGTTGTGGCAGGTCCCGCCATTCTGGCAGGCATTGGGCATGAGCTGGCACTCGTCCACGTCCTCCGTGCAGTACTGACCTGCACAGGACACAGGCTGTCAGTCCTGGGCGGTAGCCACTCACTGAGCTCCTCACCCTTAGGATGCGGGGAAGCAAGGCCATCTCCTCCAGGAAGCCTTCCTGGGCTGACTCCTCCAGACTCACTGCTGGCCTGCCTCACTCCTTCCTCTACACGCCCAGCACTGATGGTGGGGCGAACTCTTGTCTTGCCTGGCTGCTCTGTGGACATGGCTCTATCAGGATGTGCTCTCACCTGTCAACCCGAGACAGCAAGCACCCTGAGGGCAAGGCCTGTGTCTAGCACAGTATCTCCAGCCCAGTCGGCTGGGCCTGAAGAGTGGAACTGAAGCAACCCAACCAGCTCAGCGTAGAAACCCCCTGCTGGGCACAGGGGCCGCCTGGGGCCAGGATGCCAACAGCCCATGAGACCAGCTGATGCCACATCTGTGCTGTCCCTAAAGGTGAGGGACCTTGGACCAGGGCCATGGACTGTGGGGCCACACCACCACATTCCCCTTCTCCATCAGCCTTGCTCTCCCAACCCCGGCCTGAAACACATCTGGGTGTAGCAAGTGGGTGGCGGCCCACGCACACACCTGTCCACTCGGGCGGGCAACGGCAGTTGTAGGTGTTCACGCCGTCCACACAGGCGCCCCCGTTCTTACAGTTGTTACCCGGACAGTCGTCGATGTTTTCCTCACAGTTCTGGCCGGTGAAGCCTGGGGCAGGGGGAGACAAACCAGGTTGGCCTCTTCCCTCAGGGCTCCTGGCCCGCCCAGAGTGCTAAACTCTAACACTCCACTCCAGTTGGAAGAGCTCACCTTCCATGGCCCTGGCCCAGACACCTCCCTCCACCTGGGACCCTTGGGGTCTGAGTCTGTCCCAGCACCTCCTGTGACTAAGCCACGCTCTAGTGCCTCCAGGGGACATGCTCCCCTGCAAAAAATCATATTGTAAAGGCCTGGCTGAGCAGACAGAGACACAGGAACCTACAGGGTTCCAGAAGTTTCTGTCACAAAAACCCTCTGGTCCCATACTGAGGACTGCCTGTGAGCTGGGGTTTTTGACAACACCCCAGCCAGGGGAGGCCACGATACCCCATCTCACAGGGGCTTGGGAGGGCCTCCTAGCTGAGACCAGGGTGCCAGCTGGCCAGGGTGTTGGGGGGGCCTTCTCACAGCCCTGGGAAGGCTGCAGAGACATGGCCCTGGGACCCCAGAGGCAGAGCTTGGCGCCCACCTCCTGTCCACAGACGGAGGGGCCCGGCCCCGCCCCCTCCACAGCCAGCCCCCGAGGTGTGGCCTCCACACAGCCAGTTAGCTATTAATCCGCTCAACTCCCGCTGGTTCAATGATCAACCCAGAAAGGCGCGTCGGCAACAGCTCAACCTGCAGCCGGTTACTAATTAACGCCTCTCCTGGGACGGCCCTGAACCTCTGTGCCTTGACCGGCCCGTCCATAGGAGACTCCCACCCGAGCAGGAGCAGAGGCTGGGAAGAGCCACGTGCAAACCAAACAGTGTGGTTTGTGGGGTACCTGCTGAGTGAGTTCCTGTCCCCGCTGAGGGGCGCTGGGACCCTGCACCTCCAAGGGCCCCACTCTCATGAGGGCAGGGGTCCAAGGCTGGGTCTGCAACCCAAGGGCGGCTCTGTGCAGCCCTGAAGGCCACTGCTGAGGAGGAAGAGCAAGCAAGAGCCCCGTGAGGCCCTGGCTGCACCCTGTCTGTCAAACGGGCCAGTGAGGAGCCGGTGAGGACGAACTGGGCTGGGCGGGGCAAGCTGGGGCTGCTGCCTCTCCAAATCCTGGCCAGTTCATGAGAGCACCCAGGGGCCCACAGAGTTCAGGGCTCTGTCCCAACCTCGGCCTCCCGTGATTCAGGGGGGTTTATCTTGGGGTCCCTGACCACCCAGAGGGGGCTAAGGACCCTTGAGGGGGACTTGATCAGTGTAGGGGCTGCCTGGAGAGTTGGAACCCTGGTCTAGGAGAGCCTGGAGCCTGAGCTGTATTAGGAGGCTCCCTGGGGGGGGTCACCTCTCTCATCTGTCCCCTACCCTGAAACGGCCAGACCCCTTATAAGGCAGTGAGCACCCATCATCAGAGGGGGTGGGGGGGAGCGCCTGTTACCCTCCACACTTGCCTGTGACTTGCAGGAAATGCACATGCCTGGCGTCTACACGCAGGGGCGGATGGGCCGGGTTCAGTGACTGGGCAGGCAGTGAGCTTTCCCTTTGAGGGGACCCAGCCGCAGGGAGTGTGGCGGGGCGGCCCTTGGGTCAGCCATGCACCTCCCTCCGCCCCACCCCTCGTCTGAACACC
>NW_007075115.1:88237-89503 GCF_000164805.1 Carlito syrichta
GCCCTGGCCCCAGCTCCCCACTCACCCCCCGCCCCAGAGACAAGGGGAAGCCCCGAGGTTTGTGCAAGCCAGGGTGCTCCAGCACCCTGCAACCTGCATGAGGGCTCAAGGGAACTCAAAAGATGGGGGTGGCAGGAGTGAGCGGTTCACAAGTGGCATCTGAGGCAGGATGGTGTCTATCCCCGGGAGGCTCAGAGCAGGGACGAGGTACCACAGGGTGCAGGGCGGGGTGCCCTGGGACAATGGGACATCAGGGAGGGCTCTCTTGTCACAGTTGGACTTGTCCCATGACCCCTCGACACCAGGAAGGAGCCCCGAGTCACGGACCCAGCTGTCCAGACCACAGCAGCCACCACCCCTGGGCAGTCACAGGCTCGTGAGAGGCCTGAGGTGGGCAGTGCCACTGGGGAGGTCAAGGTGCCAGGACCCCCTGCAGCCTTCCTCCTGATGGGCACCCCCACTCCAGACCTGCCCACAGCACCACACCCTGGGCTCCCTCTACACTCCTGCTCCAGGGCCCTGCCAGCCCCACCTTCTGAGTCCTCGGGGTCCCCTTGTCCTTGGACCTCAAGCAGGGGTGGGGTGGGTGGCACCTACCCGGCAGGCAGGCACACTCGTGGGTGATGTCCCCCGTGGGGCGGCAGGTTCCCCCATTTTGGCAGGGTGAGGGGCTGCAGGGCACGTAGGGCAGCTCGCAGTGGGGGCCGGTGTGGGTGGCACGGCAGGTGCAGCGGTAGGAGCCCACCTCGTTGTGGCAGGTGCCACCATGGCGGCAGAGCCCAGGGTTCTGGCCACACTCGTTTACATCCTGCCGGCAGGTGGGGCCGTGGAAGCTGGCCGGGCAGTGGCAGATGTACGAGGCCTCAAAGGGCAGGCAGTGGCCGCCGTTGGCGCAGGGGTTGGAGGCACAAGGGTCAGCCTGCTGGCATGACTTCCCTGGGGGAGAGGGGGCAAGAGGGTTATGTCACGATCCCCACAGCTGGGCCCTCCCCTGGAGGCTGGGGGCAGTCTCAACACCTCAGAGGCACTGGCCTGGGCCCATCCTAAGGCACCTTCTTGTTTGGAACTCGGGACCCACTGCGAGACACTGTCATTATTCTTCAGATTGGGGACCGGAAATGACTAAAAACAACTACCCAAAGCCACACAGCCCCGAATCTAGCCCGGCCCATCTCCTCCCAGATCCATGCCCTTAGAAGTCCACTCTAGAGTCGGGCTCGGTGGCTCAGCCTGTAATCCCACGCTTTGGGAGGCTGAGGTGAGTGG
>NW_007075115.1:89523-114778 GCF_000164805.1 Carlito syrichta
GAAGGATCGCCGGAGCCCAGCAGGTCGAGGTTGCGGTGGCCAGGAGCGGCCACTGCACTCCACTCTGGGTGACGGAGTAAGACTCCAACCCCAAAAAATAACTAAATAAAGAACTCCACTCTAGATCCCCCGCCCCCAACTCACAAGGACCAGTGCCCTCAACAGGAAGAAGGCAGGCAGGGGATGGGCTGGACACAGGGAATTCTTTTCTCCCAAAAGCAGGGACATGAGGGTTGGGGGCCTGCAGTGGAGCCAAAAATGAGGCAACTCCAGGCTGGGGGGGGTGTGGAGCCTCTGTGGGGGAGGGCTCCACACTACATCTGTATCACAGACCCCAGACCCCTCTCAGCCCTTCGGACATGAACCTGGGTGTGCCCACCCACCCCAGGGTTCTCGGGGGAGGCATCCTCACCTGACCAGCCTGGGGGGCAGCGACACTTGTACTCTGTGAGGGTGAGCAGGTCACAGGTACCCCCGTTGCGGCAGGGGTTGGTGAGGCAGGCGTGGTCCAGGGGTGTCAGGCAGAGGGGCCCAGAGAAGCCCAGGGGGCAGCTGCAGGCGTAGTCCACCACGCCACCCCGGTCCACCACGTGGCACGTCCCGGCGTTCTTGCAGGGGCTACTGAGGCACGGGTTGGGGTCCTGGCATCGTGGGCCCACGAAGGCGCCGCTGCAGCTGTCAACAGACATGTCAGCGTGGTCAGTTCCCACCTGCTCCCCCCATCGTCCCTTCACCCAGCCACAGCTGCCCTCCCCGCAGGCAGTGAGCACAGCGGGAACAGTCTCCGAACCAAGGTACCATGACTGCTAGCGGGGAGGGAGGGGCCTCCTTTAAGGGTGACAGAGTGCCCTGGAAGGAGACAGAGGTGGCACCTGCACTAAATGTACTAAATGTCACTTTAAATTTCAAGTGGTTCCTCTGGGGCCAGGTCCAGTGGCTCATGCCTGTAATCCCAGCACTTTGGGAGGCCGAGGCAGGAGGACTACCTGAGCCCAGGAGGTTGTGGTTGTAGTGAACTGTGATCGATTGTGCCATCCTGGGAGACACAGACCCCAACTCAAAAAAAAAAAAAAAAGTGGTTCATTTCTCTTTAAGCTAATTTCACCTCTATTTAAAAAACAACAACAAAAAAACCACTTATTAATTGGAGGAACAGGCTAGAGACTAGGATGTCCAAGCAGGATCTGGCTTGGATTCCAAAACAGATTCCAGAACACAGGCAGGCGCTCCTGTCTACACCCACGTGGATCCCAGCAGGGCCATCCACACTGGCCAGCACCATTCTCAGGATGAGGAATGACCCATCAAACCTCCCGTTTGGAGGCCGCTTTTCCTCTAGAATCTCCCTAATGACTAGGCATCGTCTGAGGAGTAACAGGGTTCATGGCTGTTCCAACCTTCAAGTCCCAATGCTACAGCAAGCACGGCAGACGGGCTGGCTTCCTATGCCCTGTCCCTCTCAGTGGAAGCTCATCCCCGCACCCAGCGCCCCCCGCCCTGCTCAGCCCCCACACACGGCCTTTCTCTTTAGGTATCAAGTCTTCATAACACACCCAGGCAACGCTGGCTGGAAGAAGACGTATTATACCCATCTAACTGCTCGGGAAACCGAGGTGCCTGGAGGAGTGCCCTTTGATGGCTCTTCGTGAGTTGGTCAAGGCTCCTCAGCGGGCTTGCGCCCTTTCCTGGAACAGATGGTTCAGGCTCGGACAAAACTAGAGGGGCCAGGGAGGCGTCCTGTGTCCCTGCTCCAGCCTGGTCTGCCTATTCCCTGCAGGGACAGGCCCACCCCCCAGCCCCACATAGCACCGCAACCACCTGTTGTGACCATAAACTGCCCGTGCGGTCACCTCATGGCCTTGCACTCCCGGGGAAGGCCTGGGACCAGCCAGGCTACGCTCTTCCCAGCGAAACCTCTTGGGCAGAACATGTCCCGGCCAGGCCCTGGCCCCAGCCCCCATGCTGGGCCCACAGCCCTGGCACTGGCAGGTTGCCTTTCAGCCGCTAGCCACTGGATATACAGGGGACCCTCCTGAGCACAGAACCACTCTGCCTACTACAACCTGCCAGGGTTGGGGAAGCTGTCCCTCGGCCCCAGGTCCAGCCCCTGACAACCTTCCCGTGGGGACCCTCGGCCACCGACAAGCACCAGCCTGCTAAGTCTCACTTCCTCCCCTCTTTCCTGCCAGTTTATTCCCACCTCCGTGGCTAAAATCAAGCCTGCCTGTGACAGGGTGGCCTCAGAGAGGCCTTGCCCCTGAGGGGAAGGTGGAAGCAGTTTAGGGGGCTGAGGTCTGTGTTTCTCAGCAGTTAGGCAGTTCCCAGTCCCAGAGACCCGGGAGGCATCTGTCTCCCCTAAAGGCTTTCATCTGTGGCTGCGGCTTGGGTAGGGAGGGTGCAAAATGGCCACTCCGGCTGACCATCTGTTGCCAGAAGCCAAAAGTCCTAAACCAACTGGCTTAAAGAAAACAAATCGCACCCCCCACCCCCAGGGAGCTCCGGGGAGTTAATGCAGACCTCAGCTGTGGCTCCTACTGACCGTCTCGGGAAGGAGAGCAGGCCCAGGTGGCTGGCTCTTCCCGAGTGATGGGCACAGTCCTGGATGATCCCCCCCCGCCCCCCCCACACACAGCCAATGGCTCTGGGAGCTTCCTTGTCTACACTGGCCTCCCTGGGGCACCTTTGGGGAAGATAGGCGCAGCCCCCACTGTGCGTGGATCCAGTGACAGGCTGGCCTGGTTCTCTCCGCCTGAGCAGCCACTGGGAACTGTGGAGCCCCGAGGGCCGGGCTGGGCCACGTCCACAGGAGGGGTGCCCTCCCCTCAGATCAATGCCCCATTGTCAGGCGGGAGTTGGCCATGGCTCCCACTTGGAGAAAAGCCTCTTTTTCCTTTTCCAGCCACTGACGAAGTCAGCAGGGCTGGGTGCAGGACAGAGGGCGCGTGCGCGCTTGTCAAAGCCGGCCCAGAGCCGCCAGGGACCCAGCCCATCCACGCCTCTGGGCACACACACTGCAGCTCTCTCCCCAGTCCCTTGGCCCAGGAGGACCCAGGGTCCGAGGGAGGGGGAGCCCACCCCAAAGCTTTGTGGAAATCCACAGGAGCTGCCCAAAGCGACCCATCTCATAGGCGAGGTCTCTGTCACTAGTTCCAGAGGGCGTACCCTGGGGGCCCTGGCCCCTAGAGCAATCTCCTGCTAAACATCCTGAGAAAACAGGACACTGAGTGCCCCCATATGAGCCAGGAGACTCTGTCTGAACACCACCCCCCTCTGGCCATGGGCAGCATCCCCAGCGAACACCCCACTCCCTTCCCTGGAGGACTGTGGGAGAATTGGCCAACCCCAGGCACATCCCAGTTAACAAGGCTGTTTCAGGCCAGTCCAGCAAGAGGGAAAACACGCCCCATAAATCAGGCGTCGGTGGCATGGACAAAGGGCAGCTGGGAGCAGGTGTCGGACGCGGCGGCAGCTGCTCCCAGTGGGCGGGGCAGGAGCCCCAGCCGGGCTTCGGAGGCTCCCGCGGGGGAATGCGGCTGAGAAGACCCATTGTCCTCCCATCTCACCCTGGGCACTGGGACTCCCCAGTGAAGGCACGCTGCCCGAGGGCCTGCCCAACGCGGCAACACCCCCAGTCCCAGGACAGGCAGGACAGCGAGAGGCCCCGGAGGTGCCCTGTGGGAGTCAGGGGTGCTGGCTGTGGGTGAAGCAAGGAGCTCCAAGCCAAGTGTGGAAGGGTCTGCGCACCAGGCCAGTCCAGGGCCATTCCTCCCCCAACACTGGTTCCCGCCCTAGGCAGGCCCAGCACCACCAGCACCCTGCTCCCCACCCACAGAGCTGGAGCGCCCAGGGACAGACACCTGTTACCTCCTCTCAGGGTCCAGACAGCCCTGAGAAGGTGGGGAGGTACCGAGGCTGCAGCTGCCCGCGACCGAATTCCTCATGGCCCTGGCAATGGCCACATCCCAGCACCCGTGGTGGCTCTGCCCTCAACACCTGTCCTGGCAGGTGGGTGTGAGCATGCGGGTGGGAGCCGGGTTTGGCCAGGGGAGTCACACCCAGCAGCCACTGCCTCGCCCAGCGGGGATTCCCAAGACACACCCAGGTCAGGGCTTGGCCAGTGACCCACACCCCACACCATGGTGCTCCACGTCCTGTCAGGGGCAATGGGATGACCCTTCAGGGGCTGAGAGATGCGAGTTCTCCCAAGACAGGAAACGCCAGCCCCCCTGGACTGGACAGGGACTGCCCGGTCCACCATGACGCTTCCTGTGGTGGGACCCAGCCCACAACGAGCTCCCGCTCTGCTTGCCCCCTCAGGGTCACCTGGCACCTGCTGGTCCCTTTTTGCCCCCCCAGGCCGAGCCCATCCATCATGGCAGGTGAGTGTGCAGCAGGCTGGGGGCTCAGAGGGTGACGGGGAGGGGGTGGGCTTCCGGCAGCCACACGGAGCAGCGCCAAATGGCAGCGGTCCTGTTGTCCCTGTCCCGCGCCTCCCGCTTTGTTCCCGGTTTCAATATTTCCACTGTGCTGGCTCCCCCCCTCCCCTGCCAGGGTGCGCTCCATAGAAATGCGACTCCAGAAAGCATCCGGCGGCAGATGTGGCTGCGACCTTTCACCCGGGACGAATTCTAAATTGTGCTGTTTTCCTTTCTAAGCTGAGAGGCCATCTGCCACCCCCAGGGGACAGATGATAGCTCCCTCCACCCCAAAATGAGAAGTGGGAGCAGGGCAATATGGGGGAGCAGGAGGAGTTTATGGTCAAGTGGGGGCAAGAAACAGGAGATACCGGGGAAGGCCAAGCCTGGGATGGGAGTAGGGGAGCCCCCCGGGCCCCGGCCAGCTGAGGGTCCATGGCACCCTCGCTGGCTCAGCCGGGAAAACCAAAGATCCTAGGGCAGCTGCCTCCCTCAGCTATAGTCGACATAGCTCCTGGCACAGGGACAGTGGGAGACTCCAGTGGGCAGGGCCTGCATGACCCCACGCACAGGGACAACCCTGCAGCCCCTGGCCCCTTGCACCACTGCCGCGGTCCTGCTTCCCTGGGAGGGCAGGAGGCAGCCACCCAGCTTAGTTAGCCCCCGGTGCTTCCCCCTGGTCCCAGGTGCAGCAGGCAGCAGGACCTGTCTTGCCTATCCCTTGGGGCCAGTCCCCACCCATCTTCCCATCATGGCAGAAGTCCAAAGTTTCCAGCTCTGCAGCGTGGTTGCTCACAGGACCACAAAGGGGGGTTATGACATCCCCACAGCTACTGCTCCCAGGGAGCCTGTCTGCGTCCACATCCTGCTAGGAGCCATCACTAGGCAGCGGGGGTGGGGGGTCCTTCCCTCCTGGAAGCCCCTCCCCATGGTGGCACAACCTGCCCCCACCAGGTCCCAACAAGCTTTCTGCCCAGGAGGGAGTACGGTCTGTGGACTCCTGCACTGCCTGCTCCAACCCAGCAGGTGTAGACCAAGTCACCATCAGAGGGGGTGGGGATGGCTGGAGCAAGCGCCCACCTCTCCCAGAGCCTGATCCTGCTGTGCTCAGAGGAGGCCCCGCAGGGCCAGCTGCCTTCGACACCAAATCGTGGACAACAGGTCCAAACCAGGGCAGCTACTGTCACATGTTGGTCCACCCGTCCATCGTCCCTGCCTAGGCAGACAGGGCCAGCTGTCGACGGGACAGAGAGGGTGTCATGACCCCTGCCGGAGAGAAGGCAACCCAGACCAGGACCGAAGGATGGCGGTAACACCAGACCCGGGTGGCGGGTCCCCTCCTACGCAGCACCTTCAAGAAGTCCACAAGTCCAGCTCTGCTCCGGGCCAGCACAGGGGGAGTCCTGGGACTGCGGCTGCTCCCTCGGGCACAGGTCAGTCCAAGTCCCCCAAATCCCAGTGGGTAACACTCACTCCCCAGGAAGCACCAGTCACGAAGAAAAGGCTGGGCAGGGGCTAGGTGCCCACCTGGGGTCCTGGGGTCTTTTCCCACTAGAAACAATCACAGCAGCTCAGCTCTGGGGAACAAAGCCTCAGGGTATGTGAGAAGCCCACTGCTCACAGCCCCTCCTGACCTCTCCAAAGCCCCCAGAACAGAGAGCCACAGCACGAAAGGTGCCAGGCTGTCAAAACTTCTAGGGGGGGGTGCAGAGGATGGTGGCTAATACCTGTAATCCCAGCACTATGGGAGGCCACAGCAGAAGGACTGCCTGAGGTCAGCGGTTTGAGACTAGCCTAGGCAACATGGTGAGACCTTGCTCTAAAAAAAAATTTTTTTTTAATTAGCCGGATGTGGACACATGTAGTCCCAGCTACTTGGGAGGCTGGTGCAGGAGGATTGCTAAAGTCCAGGAGTTCGAGGCTGCAGTGAGCTATGATTGCAACACTGCACTCCAGCCTGGACAGAGGGAGATCCTATCTCTTAAAAATTTTTAAAAAAATTTTAAAAACACTGTTGGGAGAAGCCTTTGTCTAAAGCCCTGTCTGAGGACCAGTTAACAACATCTGCAGTCAGGTAGAGGGCTCTGAGGGGTGGCCCTGCAGCCTCCAGATCTCTCACCCCTTTCTGCTTCCAGCTTCCTTCCTCCACTTAGAGAGGAGAGAGGTTTGCAGGCACCAGAGGGGCTAGGGGCACCCATGGTAGCCCAGGGCACTGCCAGGCCTGCGGCACAAAACCACAGGCTTGGGAGCTACAGCGTAGGACAGCTGCCTCCAGCCACCGCCTGTGGTCTCACCCGTCCCAGGAAGCAACGGCAAGCAGAGACCACCAGTGGTGCCTCCTGGCTGTGGTCTCCCCCAACCTCTGCAGCCGTTGGACTAGGGCAGCTCAGAGCCAGCAGGGGCCCTGCCCCTGGCTCCCAGGGCCTCAGGAAGAAGAGGGCCAGCTAGGGCTGCAGGGAGGCCGGGGGCCCAGATAGGGGACCAACCCCAAACACCAGCCACTCCTCAGACCAGAAGGCAGTGGTGGGCATAGGAGGAAACCGAGTCAGGCAGGGCGGGGGCAGCATGCCCGTGGCAGCCCGAGCCAGGGTCAGGCTTTCCGGTCCCAACAGCTGTTCCCAGCATTCTCGACTCTTTGTCTGCAAATCTTTTCCCGCAGTTGCATCCTCGATGGTTTAGAATCTGCTGGAAGGAGGAAGTGAGGGAGAGGCCAGGGCTTCCTCCTCTGGCTCCGGGGAAGCCCTTTGTATGGGAGGCGGGGTGGGGACAGAGCCTGTCCTCCTGGAAAGCCACCTTTCCCACCGCAGGGAGGACAATGCTCAGCTCGGTGCGAAGCACCCCCACCCCGACGTGGGAAGCAGCATGGCTGTCCTGGGGACGGAAGGACCCCTGCAGGGGTCGAGCAGCTTCCCGGAGACGGCCCAGCTGGAACGGCTGGCGGCCACCTAGACCCACCGCCGGGGGCATTCGGCCAGACCCTCCCCACATTCCCAAGCACAGCCCAGCAGGCTTGGGGTCCCCCGGGAACCAGTTGTCACCAAAGAGCCCCACAGACTACTGGGAGTGTGAACAGTGCCTGCTTGAGTCCACTGACCCGCCTGAAAGACAGAGGCCCGAACTATGAACAAGGCTAGGTACATGTGTGCCCCTGGACCTTTCTGAATGCTAGTGACAAACCCCAAACAAAATGGCTCCTTGGGACCCACGAGGACAGGTCTCTGGGGCTGGGGTCTGCACCACGAGGAGGCCAAGGAGGGACATGGCCTCCATGGGCCTCAATTCCCAAGCCAGAGCACAGACCTGCACGCCAGTCACTCAGACGCAGGGAAGGCAATCAGCAGGTGTGTGGGCCGGTGCCACTGAGGGAGCTTAACCCAGAACTTGATCTATTACGTCAGCCATGGCGGACTGAGTTTGACACCACAGCCAAAGAAGGTCCTGGCAATGGCCCATCGCTGCGGCCAAGCAGATGTCGCTTCTGGGGGGGGGTGGCAGAAGGGTCCTGTCCTCTCCGGGGTGGGGGGCCTGCTGCCTCCTCACTCAAGTGAGCTATACACCTGGCCAGTGGGGCACTCGGAGACACACGGCTGCACATCCTGCCCGCCCTATTAAGAATGCCAGACACAGTGGCTCACACCTGTAATCCCAGCACTTTGGGAGGCTGAGGCGGGAGGATCACTTGAGTCCAGGAGTTTGAGACCAGCCTGGGCAACATATGAGACCTCATCTCTACAAAACATAAAAATCATTAGCCGGGTGTGCCTGAAGTCCCAGGAGGCTGAGACAGAAGGATCCCCTGAGTCCAGGAGACTGAGGCTGTGCTGAGCAGGGATTGTGCCACTCCTCTCCAGCCAGAGTGACAGAGGGAGACCCTGACTTAAAAAAAAAAAAAAGAGCCTGAGAACAGAGATGGGAACTTCTTATATCTGTCCAGCACACACCAGTCCAGGAAAGAAGAAACTGAGGCTGCACCCTACCCCTAACTTTACCACTTAGCCCTGAGTCCACCCTACAGATGAGAAAACAGGGCGCTCGTGACTTAAGTCCATGACACAACTTGGACGTGAAGGCAGCTCTGAGCCTCTCCTGCCACAGCCAAGCAGGGTGGCTTCCCTTGGGAGGCTCAGGAGCACCAGAAGCTCCATGGGAAAGGGGGGGTGTCCCCCACACCCCCAGCTGCCCCGCCCAGACGGCCTGGATTTCGCGCCTGACCATCTGATCTCTCCAGACCACAAACAGACAATGCGCTCTCACAGCCGGCAGCTCAGTGAAACACAAAACCCTTGGGGCGCGGGGCGGCTCTGGCCAAGAGGCCTGGGAAGCAGAGGCTCCTCTCAGAGTCTCCTCCCAGCCTCCTGGACGGCTCTGGGCCAGGCACTGGCACCGGCACCGTTCCGTCCAGCAGGAGGACCCCGGCACCACCCTCTCCCCCAGCAGCTGTGGGGCATGCACGAGGGTGAAGCCCACGCCCGCCTCCCTCCCATCCCCCCGCCACACCCCCCTCCTCTGCGCTAGAGGAGGGCTACTGGTGGCAGCAAAGGGAAGCTGGAGGGCACTCTGCCACCTGCTCCCCTGGAGGCTCTCGTGACCCATGCGCCCTCCTCTGCCTGACCTTGCCCAGACCGCACACAACTTTGCCCAAATATTGTACAACCTCACCTAGATCCCACACAATCTCACCCAGGGTCATCTCCACACTGCCTCCTGACTAGGCTGCAGCAAGGAGGAGGCTTTGGTGGTGGCCTAGAGTTCACCCTATCCCTGCTGCACCCACCGGCCCCTTCTCTGGTCCAGATGACGTGCAGAGGGGCCTCCTCCCCCAGAACTCTCCTGCCCTGCCAAGCTGGTGAGCACATGCCCACATGCTCCCAGGTCCCCACGAACCCTCGCCCGGCCTCAGGCCCAGCTCCACAAGCAGGAGCCTGGGGACACAGCGAGCTCCAAGAGGCAGCAGTCACCGCTCCCCACCATGGGTGGGGGTCCGGGAGGACGGATGCCTCTAGGGGGGCCTGCAGCGCTACACTCTGGGGACATCAGGGTGTCCCAAGAGGGTCAGTACCACTCTAGCTCTGTTGGGGGCACTTGGCCCTGTGGGGAGAGTGACAGGGGAGGTTCTTGAGCAGGGCTCAACAGGTCCCAGACCCCTGCAGGGCACTGAATCCCACACCTCATCCAGACCCCACACGACCTCACCTAAATATCGTTTAACCTCACCCAGATCCTGCACCACCTCGCTCAGATACCGCATGACCCCACCAAATCCCACATAACCTCACCCAAATCATGTATGACCTCACCCAGATCCCACATGACCTCACTCAGATCCTGCACTCAAATATTGTATAATCTCACCCAGATCCCGCACGACCTCACCTAGATCCCGCACAACCTTACCTAGATCCCACATGACCTCACCCAAATAATGTACAACCTCACCCAGATCCTGCATGACCTCACCCAGATCCCGCACCCAAATAATGTATAACCTCACCCAGATCCCATACGACCTCGCCCAGATCCCGCATGACCTCACCCAGATCCCGCACCCAAATATTGTATAACCTCATCTAGATCCCGCGCGACCTTACCCAGATCCCACATGACCTCACCCAGATCCCGCATGACCTCACCCAGATCCCACATGACCTCACCCGATCCCGCACCCAAATATTGTATAACCTCACCCAGATCCTGCACGATCTCACCCAGATCCTGCACCAATATTGTATAACCTCACCCAGATCCCGCACCCAAATATTGTATAACTTCACCCAGTTCCTGTACCACTTCACTCAGACACCGCACGGCCTTACCCAGATCCCACATGACATCACCCAAATATTGTATAATCTCACCCAGATCCCACATGACCTCACCCGATCCCACACCCAAATATTGTATAACCTCACCCAGATCCCGCACCCAAATATTGTATAACCTCACACAGAGCCTGCACCACCTCACTCAGATACCGCACAGCCTTACCCAGAACCCACATGACCTCACCCAAATATTGTATAACCTCACCCAGATTCCATACGACCTTGCCCAGGTCCCTCACGACCTCACCCAGATCCCGCACCCAAATATTGTATAACTTCACCCAGATCCTGTACCATCTCACTCAGATACCACGCAACCTCACCAAATCCCACACAACCTCACCCAAATATTGTATAACCTCGCCCAGATCCCGCATGACCTCACCCACATCCTGCACTCAAATACCACATAACCTCACACAGATCCCACATGACCTAACCCAAATCCCGCACAATCTCACCCAATCCTGCATGCCCTTGCCCAAACCCCGCACAATCTCAATCAAACTGTACCCAACCTCATGCAAATCCTACACAACCTCACCAAAATCCCTGGAGGGGCTGCCTCCAGAGCGGCTCTTTGGGACAAGATCTCACACATCAGGAAGGGAGCAAAATTATTCCCGTTAGGGGCAACAAGTGAGCAACCCCGAGATCAAGGCATCACTTCCCACAGCCTCACGTGAGTCCACGGTGATCTCAATGCAGGATACGGAGTTGAAAACAAAACACACCAAGGCCAGGTGCAGTGGCTCACACCTGTAATTCCAGCACTTTGGGAGGCCAAGGCAGGATGACTGCGTGAGCCCAGAGTTTGAGACCAGCCTGGGCAAGACCTCGTCTCTACAAAAAAATCAAAAAATTAAGAGGGTGTGGTGGGGCATGCCTATAGTCCCAGCTACTGAGGAGGAAGGATCACCTAAGTCCAGCAGGTAGAGGCTGTGGTGAAACAGTGATCATACCATTGCACTTCAGCCTGGGCGACAGTAAGACCCTAACTCAAATACACATACACACACACACACACACACACACACACACACACACACACACACAGCAGCAGGAAGGATGGCCTCACAGGGAACAGCCGGTGGGGGCCACAGGCTAGGACGCTAGACCTTCCAGATCCAGAGCAGCCCACCCACCTACCACCCCTCACAGCTCTCGGTGCCCACCCAACCGAGACCTGCCTGTCTCGCCCAGCAAGGACCCCACACATGGGCTGGCCGGCCAGGAACGTACGCTAGACAGCACCGAGCTCAGTGCTGGGCTGTAGGGCACGGACACTGGACATATAACCTACCCGCCCCTCCCCCCCACCAGACAGGAATGAGGCAGCCCTCCTTCTGACCACAAGAGGGAAAGTGGAAGGAAGCCCCACCCCCAGGACAGACCCAGGCCCCTCCCCATAAGTCCCAAGGGGCAGGGACTAACTGGGTTTCCCCACCCACCTTGCCCAATATCTTACTGAAAAGCTGACAGGGAGACACACACACTGAGACCCTGCTGCCCCCACAGCCTCTCAGTTCCAGTAACCGTGTTGTTTCTGCTCACTGTCAATCGAAACTGAGAGGAACTGGTGGGAGGCAGGTCTCGAGCCTGCGACATATCTTTCCAGCCGCCATGGGTCGGCAGCGCCCGCCGCCCACCTCCTTCCCAGGTCTGACCCTGCCCGCCGATAGCTCGAAGAGCCCAGCTTCTGACCCGGCTGTGGACACAGCAGCCTTGGCGTGGGCAGGGCCAGAGTCGAGGGCGTGTTGCTGTCTCCCCAGGGCCTCAGGTCCGGGCAACTGTCTGATGCATGAACTGGGTGATGCCACGGCCCCAGGGCCGGGACACGGAGGGGTCAGTGATCACAGTCCCATGGGGGAAATTCTAGACCCAAAGCTCCACCCTCTTGCTAACATGCCTTGAGGTGATCGCCTGAGGTTGGGCGTGATGGCTCACGCCTGTCATCCAAGCACTTCGGGAGGCCAAGGCATGAAGACTGCTTGAGCCCAGGAGTTCAAGAACAGTCTGGGCAACATAACAAGACCTCCCCTCTAAAAATAAAAATAAAACAAAGTAGCTGGGCATGGTGGTGTGCACCTCCTCGGGAGGCTGAGGTGAGAGGATCACCTGCCTGAGTCTAGGAAGTTGAGGCTGTGGTGAGCTGAGGTCGTGCCACTGCACTCCAGCCTGGGCGACAAAGAGAACCTAACTCCAAAAAACTAAAACAGAAGTGACCACCCGGGCTGGGGGAAACCCTGACAGGGAGAGTGATGGGCCTGCAGGTCTCCCACTTGGACTTGGCGAGGCACAAACATGTCTCTAACACACCGGGTCTCCTGGGCAGTGCCTGTGGCTCAGGCCAGGACTCACACTGGGTGGCCTGCGCACAGTGACGGCAGGGCACGTGGGGCCGCACTGCCACCACAGGGCCCAGCTGTCATCTCGGTGTGGGGACCGCAGCTGCTCCTTCCTGCCCTCCAGCCCTCAGGCTCTTGGGGTGGGCGTGGGGGTTGTCCACCCTTCACCAACCCCAGGCCCACTTAAGACTCCTGGGTCCACTGCATTCACACAAAGATGGAAGAAACCACCCAGGGCCCACCTCCACAAGGTCTGGCATGGGCTAGGGTGAGGCTGCCTTTTGGCTACCTGGGGGAAGTTTGTTCAGCAAATGAACAGTGTCAACAGAAAGACAAGGGGGTCATTTACCCAGCTTAAGAAAACAATCAATTCAAGCACTTGAGAGACACGCAGCTGACACTTCGGCCAAGGAACCGGACAGGCCCACACGACAGTCTAACGACAAATTCTCCCATCTGTCCACGAGAGTGAGGCCAAGCTGTGACACCAAACCCAGTTCCGAGCACGGTGAAAGGGTAACGCAGCTAGTTCTTTGGTGGAAAACTCAGCAAGCTGCCTAGAATCCAGCCCGCTGCCCACCCAGGCCTAGGCCCACCTGTCCCAACAGCCCTGCACAAGTAGGTCTGGGTGAGAGGGCTGAACACGGGATGGGTGTGTTCTGTGGTCCCCACCTGGGCAGGGTGGGTAGCGTTTGGGCCCGAGACACGGAATCTGACTTCGAGGACCCCAGGAGGGCCAGATGTGAGTGGTGGGAGCCGCAGGCGTGGGTGTCAGATGAGAGGCTTCCCCAGCCCACCCCCCACAGTCCCTCCTTCCCACCCCTACTGAGGCCTGCTTAGAACCAGGACCCCAGACGCCCCTTCCAGGAAACGGCAGGAGCCACAGCAGAAGTCCGGTGGAACAGCTGCCCCGACCACCCCGGGAGAGCCCAAGACTCACAGGTCCTCACATCAGCTTTCCAAAAGGTCCGGACCAAAGCTAAGGGATGGCTGGGGACTCTGAAGGACGCCCTCTCCCTTCTGAGGGGGTAGGAGGGTGAGGCTGATCGGCTGCTGGAGAGGAGAGGCAAGGCCCCTCCGAGCTAGCTGCGAGGCCCACTGTGGACACCCATTCAAAGCAGTAGCTTTGCATCGGAGGGAGCAGGGGGAGGGCAAAGCTTAACCAGGCTCATTCTCTCTAGAGTGTGAATGGCAGGATGTTCCCACCCCTGAGCCCCTGAGCCTGGGGGCTGGGGTGGAGTGCTCAGGTGTGATGCTTCCCTATAAACCTCTGTCCAGGAGCAATGGGTATGTAAGGTGGGGGTGGGGACCTGCATCAAAAGGGGTCACTCAAATGTGAGACACCAGGGTGGGGACTTTCATTCCCAGAATTCCACAGGTCTCAGAGATATACGCAAGCAAGCAACCCCAAAATGCTGGGACCATCTAGCACGCTCCCCACATACATGGCCCTGGGATGACCAGATACCCAGACACTAAACTCACACATATGCCTGACCAGGAGAGAAGGCAACCAGACGCCCACCACATGGGAACCCATGGTCAAGAGCCTTGTGCCTCGTGGGGAACCCGGCACATCCCTGACCCCCAAGGGCAACTAGGAGGAGATGGTCTCTGTGTCTAAGAGTAAGGGACCAGGCCCCCAGCCCTCTCCTGTGTCACACAGGGTTGAGTCCCCCTGCCAGGGCATGGCCAGACACTCCCAGTTGACCCTGAGGCCCAGGGAAGATACGGCCCGGAACTAGCCACCCGGCTTGAAGTCAGGGGAAGGGAAGACCAAGAAGTGGGCCGAGTGGACCAGCAGGGGCCCAGGCACCGGGCCTTGCCAGGATGCATCCAAGGCCTCACTGTTCGCCAGTGCCACCAGCCCTTGACACTGACCTCAGCCCCACCAGTCAGGAAGATGCTCCAAGTGGGCCTCACCCCAAGACCACAGCAGGCCTGGTGCACCCTGCAACACAAACCCCTGCATGCAGTAGACAATCAAAGTTGCATAGGATCTACACTCTGTTCAGGTGTTCTAGGTTTTGCTTTTTTTTTGGAGACAGGGTCTCACTCTGTCACCCAGGCTGGAGTGCAGTGGCATAATCATAGCTCCCCTCCAACTTGCAGACTCAAGTGATCCTCCTGCCTTAGCCTCCCAAGGTGTTGGTGTTAGTCATGAGCCACCGCACCCAGCCACACACCCTCATTCTTTTTTTTTTGAGTTGGAGTCTCTCTCTGTCGCCCAGGCTGGAGTACGGTGACACACTCACGTCCACCCCAGCGTCGACTCACTGGGCTCAGGCGATTCTTCCACCTCAGGCTTCCAAGTATCCAGAACCACAGGCGCACGCTACCACACTTGGTTAATTTTTTATTTATTGTAGAGATGCGGTCTCGCCAAGTTGTCCAGGCTGGTCTCGAACCAACAGGCTCAGGCAATCCACTCACCTTCACCCCAAAGTGCTGGGATTACAGGCTGAGCCACTGAGCCCGGCCCACTCCCTCATTCGTATTTTTTTCTGAGTTGGAATCTCACTGTCGCCCAGACTGGAGTGCAGCGGCATGCTCACAGCCACCGCAGCCTTGACCTGCTGGGTTCCGGCGATCCTTCTGCCTCAGCCTTCCAAGTAGCCGGAACTGCAGGCGCACACTACCATGCCCGGCTAATTTTTGATTTATTGTAGAGACAAGGTCTCGCCAAGTTGCCTGGGAGGGTCTTGAACCCGTGGGTTCCAGCAATCCACTCACCTCGGCCTCCCAAAGTGGTGGGATTACAGGCTAAGCCACCGAGCCTGGCCCACACCCTCGTTCTTAAACATTGTGCTCCTCGTCTGCCCAAGCAGGGACTGCACCTGCCCTGCCCGCCCCTGTGCCCCAGAGCCCAAGTATGCAATAAGCACTCAATAAAGACCCTCTACCCCGCATGTAAGCACTCTGCATCTGTAGCCCCCCTGCATACCTCCTGTGGGCCAACAGAGGCCATAAGCCTTGCTGTCCTGCATGAACGATGCTGGGGACAGGTGGTGAACCTGTGGTGGGGAGCTGAGAAGGGCCGGGGGCTGTGGGCACGCCATACGGTCCTGTTAACTCACCCAGGAACACACCAGGCCCCACTCTAGGGAGCTCTGCAGCTGCTGGGCAGCCACACAGGCCTGGCGTGAGTGTCCACTCTTCCGGGAAGCCATCCCAGGTGTCCACCCCCAAAATGTCTGCGTCCTCTGAACCGAATGAGGACTTGGATGCTCCTGCCCAGCTCTAGCCCGTCCCTGATGGTTTCGGGTGGCTAAAATCTAGTCCTCAGAGGACTGAATTTCTGGTCCCTGCTATGACAGGGATGAGCCTTGGAAACATCATGCAAAAGGCCACATACAGTGTCACCTCCTTCCTACGAGATGTCCAGAACAGGCAAGTTCATAGAGTCAGAAAGTGAATGAGTGATGCTGGGGGCTGGACTGCAGGGAAGGAGGGACCTCAGTGACCTCTGCTTCTGGCGCCACTCAGCCTCACCCTCTTGCCCCCTCAGGAGAGAGAGGGTATCTTCCTGGAGTCCCCAGTCAACCCCCAGTCCTGGCTGGGACCTTTTGGAAAGCTGACGCACAGAGCTGTGAGTCCTGGGCTCTCCTGGGGTGGGTCGGAACAATCGCTCCACCTGACCCCTGCTGTGGCTCTTGAGGTTCCTGGAAGGGGCATCTGGGGTCCTGGTCACTGGGCACAGAGTTTCTGTTTTGGGTGATGAAAAAGTTTGGGACTAGACAGTGGTGACAGCTGTACAACCTTGTGAATGTACTAAATGCCACTGAAATGGTTTTATAGGGTCAGGCATGGTAGCTCACACCCGTAATCCCAGCAATTTGTGAGGGTGAGGCAGGAGGATCACTTGAGACTAGGAGTTCAAGACCAACCTAGGCAATATAGTGATACCTCATCTCTACAAAAAATTTTTTAAAAATTAGCCAGGTGTGGTGGTGCACACCTGCAGTCCCAGTTATTTGGGAAGCAGAAGCAGAAGCAGGAAGATCACCTGAGCCCAGGAAATCAAGGCTGCGGTGAGCCGTGACCCTGCCACTGCACTCCAGCCTGGGCAACAGAGCAAGACCCCAACTAAAAAAAAAGAAAAAAAAAAAAGGTTTTGTAATATGTATCTTTCATCACCCCCCCAAAAAACCCCATATACATATGCCCCCCAAAATCTAGGCCTCAGGGAGGCAGGGGCAGGGCCCCAAGAAGAAACTAGTCTGGGAAAGGGCTTCCCTCTGCCCTC
Organism: Carlito syrichta; assembly: GCF_000164805.1. Taxonomy (NCBI): domain Eukaryota; kingdom Metazoa; phylum Chordata; class Mammalia; order Primates; family Tarsiidae; genus Carlito; species Carlito syrichta. The sequence continues at coordinate 106,355 of NW_007075115.1, forward strand.
CCACCTGACACCTACTGTCCCCTCCCCACCAGAATGTCCCCAGCCTGGGCAGGTCATCAGTGGAGAACACCCAGACGATAGCAAGCCCCAGCCCAGCAGATCCTTGGGAGGGAGGGTTCTGGAGCCACCCAACCAAACCACCTCACATACAAAGAGAGGATGCTGAGGCCCGGAGAGGCGACATGGCATGAGCAGCACAGCAAATCCGAGTTGACCTGGCTCTGTATCTCCCAGGGGGTCTGTTCCCCATTACAGAAAACCCCAACCCCGCCTGGAAACATGGGGCGCCTCAAACACACCCCGGCCCAGGCGTGATGCCCCAAGCCAGTAGCTCGTTAAAGCTTGTGATGTTTCCTCCTCAGCCTCTGGAAAAGATCCAGAAAGTTCTGGATGCGCCTGCACATGAAGGCGAAAGCTGACATAAGCCAGCCTCAGGACCTCACCCCCCGCTGGCCTCTCTGCCTCAGCCTTTCCCACCTGTAAACTGGGGATAAAACAAACAGCAATGGCCACACCTCGGGGGCCAGGAGCCAGTGAACAGACTCCCGTCAGGGGTTTTACGAGCCTGGATGAAACCGGGGTGCTATGATCACCGCGTTATTGAGGAAGGCAATTGGACGCTCCGTCAACCCTGCAAAGCCACATCCTTTCACTATTTATAGGTGAGATGTGAAACAGGAAAGCCCCCCACTGCCTGCCCCACAGCAAAGGGGTGCAGCCCCTCGCCCGGCCCTGGCACTGCCAGGGAGGCCCATCTGCCCAGGGCAGCCTCTGCTGTTCTGCCACAGGTATGGGGGACGAGAAAGGAAGCCAGGCCCAGCTCCCATGGCGCCTTCTGTCATGGAGGCATCTGCCAACCACCCCTGGGGGTCCAGCACCCAGCCCCCTATCCAAGGTTACCCAGATCCAGTCCAGCACTTTGTGGACACTGCCCCCGTGCACTGTTGCTTGATTCCACCCTCTTCCTGCTCAGGCCCTGGTTTTCTTCCTTTTTTTGGAGTCGGGGTCTCACTCTGTTTTCACTCTGTCACCCAGGCTGGAGTGCCATGACACAATCAATCACAGTTCACCACAGCCTTGACCTCCTGGGCTCAGGTGATCCTCCCGCCTCAGCCTATCGAGCAGCTGGGATTGCAGGTGAGAGCCACCATGCCTGGCTAATTTTTTGTAGATATGGAGATCTTGCTGTATTGCCCAGGCTGATCTCAAATTCCTGGGCTCAAGCAATTCTCCTGTTTCAGCCTCCCAAAGTGTGGGGATCATAGGTGCGAGTCACCCATCTTCTCCTTTTCTTTTCTTTTTTTTTTGTTATTTTTTCAATGGGAAAAATGTTGGCCATTGCTCAGAGGCAGGGCTGGGCCCAAGAAGGCACCTTCATTAAAGAGCTCCAGGCTCCCTCTAGGGTCTCCCAACTCGGCCTTCCTGATTCTAGATGTCGCCCACAGTGTGAGGAGGTGAGACTTTCTATCTGACGCTATGTGTTTTTAGACACATGTTTTCCTAACCAGGCACCCTCGAGGGCAGGTGCCTGTAAACAGAGTAAGTCCTGTAACAGAGCTTTGCGTCTCAGACTAGGGGTGAGGCTGAGAATTCACCTGTTCCTCCCTAGCCTCATCTGAGACAAGGCAGATGACTCAATGGAAACAGCAGAACCAGGTGACAGAAGACGCAAGACGTCTGTCCCTCCCCAGCCTGGCCGCAGGGCCGAGTCACTTCCCGCCCAAGCTCCCTTCCTCCTCTTTTAAAGGGAAGTCACACCCCCAGCCCCGCTTGTCTCTGCGAAGTGACTGCGGGGGGTTCCCCAGTAGAAAAGGGCAGTGGTTAGGACACGCTTGGGTATGGGGGCAGGGTGGGTCAAAACTCCAAGACAGAGAAAAGAAGAAAACACACACACACACACACAAAAAAAAACAGGAAAAAAAAAAAAGGAAAAGAAGAAACATAACTCTGAGGGCTGGGTTTGGTGGCTCAGCCTGTATTCGCAGCACTTTGGGAGGCCGAGGCTAGTGGATTGCCTGAGCCCGGGGGTTTGAGACCAGCCTGGGCAACTTGGCAAGACCTCGTCTCTACAAAAAAAGAGAAAATTATCCAGGTGTGGTAACATGCGCCTGCAGTTTCGGCTACTTGGAAGGCTGAGGTGGAAGGATCACTGGAGCCCAGCAGGTGGACGCTGGGGTGGCCGTGAGTGTGCCACTGCACTCCAGCCTGGGCGACAGAGTGAGATTCCAACTCCAAAAAAAAAAAAAAAAGAAAAGAAAAGAAAAAAAACACAACTCTGTGACACCTGTGTGACCTTGGGGAAAAGCATCGACTTCTCTGGGCTTCTTTTCTCTTACTTTCCTGTGTCTAATCCAGACAGTGTGGTGGGAGCCACAGCAGGCCATGGCTGGGACCAACCTGCCCCAGACACGCCACATACATGTATGGTTGGCTCTCTTATCCCCATGCTGGAATGTCAGCTCCATGGGAGGACCTGCCCTCGCCACAAGTCTTACCTAAAAAAAAAGGCAAGCCGGGCTCGGTGGTTCAGCCTGTAATCCCGTGCCTTTGGGAGGCTGAGGTGAGTGGATTGCCTGAGCCCGCGGGTTTGAGACCCGCTTGGGCAACTTGGCGAGACCTCATCTCTACAATAAATCAAAAAATCAGCTAGGCCTGGTAGCGCATGCCTGTAATTCTGGCTACTTGGAAGGCTGAGGCGGAAGGATCGTCAGAGCCCTGCAGGTCGAGGCTGCGGTGGCCGGGAGCGGCCACTGCACTCCAGTCTGGGTGACAGAGTGAGACGCCAACTCAAAAAAAAAAAAAGAAAAGAAAAAGAAAAGGCAGCCTCTAAAATATCTAGTGAACTGGGCAAAGTGGCTCATGCCTATAATCCCAGCACTTTGGGAGACCGAGGTGGGAGGATTGCTTGAGCCTAGGAGTTCGAGATCAGCCTGGGCAACATAGTGAGACCCCATCTCTACAAAAAAATTAGCAGGGCATGGTGGTGCATGCCTGTAGTCCCAGCTACTCAAGAGGCTGAGGCAGAAGGATTGCCTGAGCCCAGGGAGTGAAGGCTGCGGTGAGCTGGGATTGTACTACGGCACTCCAGCTTGGGCAACAGGGTGAGACCACAACTCGAAAAAAATTTTTTAAAGTATCTATGGAAGGAAGCAAGAGGACACCAAATCAGAGCCATCCCGGAGACAAACCTCAGAACTGGCAGGCCCCTTTCAGACAGTGCCCAGGTCTGGGCCCAACAGGCAGCACCTTTGGGATCCTCTGAATCAATTCATTAACCAATGAATATTCCAGGATGAGGATCGCAAAACCAGCACCGTCAGCTGACAAGGAGAAGGCGAGCATGGAGGGGGGGGATGGGATGGGACGGACAATGACGACACACCCGACCCCACACAGCTCTGATGCAATCCTTACCCACCAAGAGATCAATTGTGTAGATCCATCTGACTATACATGGGGAAACTGAGGCTTGGTAGCCAGGTGCAGTGGCTTATGCCTGTAACCTCAGCACTCTGGGAGGCAGAGGCAAGAGGGTTTTCTGAGCCCAGGGGCTGGAGACCAGCCTGGGCAACATGGCGAGACCTTGTCTCTACAATAAACAAAAACATTAGCTGGGCATGGTGGCACATGCCTGTAGTTACAGTTACTTGGAAGGATGAGGTGAAGGATTGCCTGAACTCAGTGGGTCGAGGCTGCAGTGACTGTGAGCATGCCACTGCCCTCCAGCCTGGATGACAGACTAAGACTCTGACTAAAAAAAAAACTCCAAAAAACCGAAGCTCAGGTGGCCTGATGACCCAGGTCACAAAGCCACCAGGAAGCAGAGTCAGGCCTCAAACACAGGGTTGTCCAAAGCAAAAGCCACTACCACCCAGCAGCCAGCTAGACATCACTCCCAGGTGAGCTGGGCGCAATGGCTCACGCCATTTCCGTGACTACCTAAAAGACATCTCTGTCCAGTTCTGACTTGGTGGCAGGAGGGACAGTATCTCAGTCATCCTTTGCCTCTGCTCCCAGCCCAGAGCCAGGCAGCCCTGAATAAGCCTTTCGGACTGAGCACACACACTCAGATGGAGGTCCCCCAGCTCTTCTCACCCCCCAAACAAAGGTAAAGAAAGGGGAACCTGCCTCAGTGTTCCCCTCTCAGCCCTGATGAAGCTGGCAAGGAGGTTGAAGAGGAGCCAAGGGCCACAGTGGCCCCCTGCGCCTGGTCAAGGGGCCACCATATTCTCCACCTACCAGCACGTGCGGCCGGGCCTTCCCCACTTGAGCCACTGGCTGACAAGCCCTGGTGACACTTTGACCTTCTAGGAAGGCATTTGGCACCAGCGGAAACCACTTTTTCCAATCCTGAGCCCTGCAACCACCTGACTGACAGCTTCCGGGGAAGGTTCCTTCCCTTTGGGGTGGGAAGAAATGATTCACCCAGTACTAATGTGCCGAGCACTGTGACTCCACTATTCCTGTGCCCCTTCTCCAGGGGAGCAGGCAACTGACACCAAGAACTTCCCAAGGGTCACAGCTGGACGCCACGGGGCCAAGATTCGCACCCGGGCTCCAGAAGCCTGCACCTGGACGCTTTCGAGGAAAGAGCGTGGGTTTCTCTCCTTACAGGGAGAGTGGTCAACTCCAGGAAGGCTTCCTGGGGCCTTCTGAGGAGGGTGGGCGAGGCGGGAAGGGAGATCGCCCTAAGGGGAATGCAGGGGGTGGAGCTCTCCTGCACCCAAGCCCAGGGAGGGAACCTGGGCGGCGGCAATGCCCCTCAAGGTTCATTGCGAGTCCCAGACCCATGGCCCTGCAGCGCTGGATCTGGCTGTGGCCCTGGCCCCCAACACCGTGCAGCCCAGAGGTGGGCGTCTCTGAGGACAGCGCTTCCGTTCCATCATCTAATTGGATTTGTGGGGTATGCACAATGGGGTCTCTGTGTGAGCTCGGATGCCAGCCAGGCCAAACTGAGGCAGGCTTCCCGCCAAGAAGGGGGCGGCGTCAGGCCCCGGGGAGGAGACAAGGCTGGGCACCCACACTCTTAGGGCTTAGGCTGGAATGGCTCCAGAGACCCCAGGTTTGGTGAGCGAGAGACAACACCATCACCCTGCTGCCTGGTTAAAGGGTCTCAGCCCAGATGCCAGGGAGCAGAGGGAAGAGTGGGGCTGAAGCGGTCTGCTCCCCAAGACACGGCCCTTCTGGTCCCGGGAGAACCCAGACCCCAGGCCCCTGTGAGCCACGCTATGCCAACACCCCAGTGGCATTGAGCAGAGACAACCCCTAAATTCCCCCGCATACCACCTTCCCACCCCCTCCCAAGTCCTCTGCAGAAGTAAGAAGCTTCTCACCCTGCCCAGAATGGGTAAGAGGCAAAGTCAGAGCAGGGAACTCCGCCGCCGTGGCAGGAAGGGGGTTATGCATTCTGGGAAGCCACGCATAATTAATCACATAGCATTAATCCGCCTCCCCCAACAATAGCGGCTGCATTTCCCCTGAATCCCAGCTGTCGGTCTCTGAATGAAAGGAAACAAGATTTAGGGCATCAAGCGTCCGTGAGGCTTCTGCAGGGGGAGAAGAGGGCCCCAAAAAAGCAAAAAAAAAAGAAAGTAGCGCGCATTCATTAGCGTCCACAAAGACACAATCGGCTTTGTCCATTAAACTGCTCACAGGCCTGCTTAATTGGCTTCAGCTCAGGGAGGGCGGGGATCCAGGCAAGGAGGGGGCCGCCTGCCCACAGGCTGGACAGTCGGGGAAGGCAGGAGCCTGGGCCGGGTTGTCAAGGGAATGGGCCCTCGGCAGTCGGAATGAGGGCGCGCAGACAGGCGGGGAGCCATTTCTTCATCGGCAGCCTGGGGGGCGGAGGGGCTCTTTCTCCAGTCACCAAACACCTCCTCATTATTCCATCAGGGATGAACTCAAGTTGAAGGGCATTAAGCCCCAGCAGAAAAACTTCCCCAAGGCTGACTGGTACTTGCAAGCCAGCAGGCAGTAAGGCAACAGATTCCAGGAGGACTCAGGGCACACCACAGACACCTGCCTCTCAGCCCCACTATGCCCACCTTACGGCTGAGGACCCGAGGCTGGGAGGCCAGAGCGTGCAGATGCCAGGACAGAACTCAAACTCCCAGCCCAGCGTGGTTGAGGCAGGCGGTCGGAGGACCAGTTGAGCCTAGTAATTCAAGACCAGCCTGGGCAGCATAACAAGACTTTATCACTACAAAACAATAAAAATAAAAAAGCCATCCGGGTGTGGTGGTGCATGCCTACAGTTCCAGTTATTCAGAAGGCTGAGGCGGAGGGATCGCCTAATCCATCCAGGAGGGCCAAGGTTGTGGTGAGCAGTGATCATGCCATCGCATTCCAGCCTGGGCGATGGAGTAAGACCGCAACTCAAAAAAACTCCAGCCCCCGACAGTCACCCCCACCACACGTCTCTACCAAGGGCCAAGGGCACTGCGTGTGAGATGAGTTCCAGCTTCTCCTCTCAACCTTACCCTGAGGCCAGGGAGGAGACAGCAAAACCCAAACAGTGGTTTTGCAGGAGTCAGTTTCCTGTAGGGAGGCTCACCTCCAGAGGAGGTGTCACCTGCCCAGGAGAGGCTCACCTGCCCAGAGGAAGTGCTCATTTGGGGAGGAGGGGCAATCACCTGTCCAGAGGACATGCCCCCTAGTTGGCAGGGTGTTGGAGGCTGGGCCTCTCTCTAAATGGTCAGCTGTTCCCAGGGGCTTCAAGAAGAAAGGCAGTACTGGGGTACACTGCTCCAGCAGCCTATGGTGGCCCACGGAGGCAAGCTCAAGCCTCCAGCAGCCAGACCCGCTCCACACGCAGCATAATTGCTGGTGATTAAGTAATTGCCAGACTTTGTCCAATAAAAGTCAGCACGTGACCGTGCCCAGCCTTCTGAGCCATCTCCAGAGGACAATGGCCCAGTGTTCTGCCCCTGCCGGCGCTGCTGCAGAAGGCAAGGGTTCTACTCCCGACAAAGCAACAGGTCTCCGCAGGGGTACTCACATGCAGGCCTCGGTGCCATTGGCCGCTTCACACTTTCCTCCGTTCAAGCAGGCCTCCCCGGGCTGCGAGCATCGAAGCCCTGGGACAGGCAAAAGGAGAGAGAGAGGTCAGACTCCCTGTGCCAGAGCTCAGGGATCCCCATGGACTCACCCTGGCTGTCCTAGAGTAGGACCAGCCACCAGCCCCAGACTGAGGGGCACCTCCCCAGAGTTCTGTGCTTAGGGTCACGGGGTTGCTGGGGACAGGGGCCATAGGGAGCCCCACAAAAAGTTCAGGGGATTCTACATTCTGCCCCAAGTTCTGTGGTCAGCAGCGAGGGAAAAAAGAGGCTGGGTGGCAGGGACGGACGGGCCATGCTGAGAGCAGGTAGGGTGGTCTGACGTGCTGCCTGGACCCCAGGGGGGTGAAGCTGCTACCCCCAACTTTGTCCCCCTGCCCCAAACATTCACTTGGGAGCCCAGCAGGGCCAGGGGCCCCCCTCCAGCCACCCAGATTGTCTCTGTTCAAACACGTTCTGCGAGGGGCTGGGCTGGAAGGGGGGTGGCCACACTCAGCTCCCCGCTCGTGGGAAAATGCGACAGCTGCTCGGCCGGCAGCCCCGCCTGCCAACAAAGCCCGGGCCTCGGAATCAGAGCAGCCCATTGTCGCGCCAGGGCCGCCTCCTGGGGCACCAGGACTGCACCCTGGGGACCTGGCCCCGCCTCCCGGACACCCAATACCTGCTCCTGCAGGCGGGCATCTCCAGGGGCAGCCCCCACCCCCCTCCCACGGGAGGGGAATGAAGTTTCCCCCGTTTGGAAGGAATCCGGCTCCATTTTGGAAAGGGGATCAATCAATCAAGCCCCTCCCTCTCCACCTTACCAAGGATGCCTAAATTATGACCTGGGAGGGGGGCGGGACGGGGTGCGACGAGAAACTTCACTATCTGGAAGAGGACAGCTAATTCTCACCTCCAACTCTTGGAGGGAGGTTGGATTAATCACTAGACTCCCCCAGAGAACCCCCTCGATGTGAAGCGAAGAGAAATAAGCGCCCACCCCCCCACACACACACTCCTCACCCCCGCAAGATTTCCAAACTTCAGCTCCGCAGAGCAAAACGAGAGTCCCACCAGGCGCAGCCGATTCTTCCGCACCGCCCCCCACGGTCTATGTGCGGGGCTGGGGGGCCCGGCAGGCGGGACAACCGGAGTTCCGGCACCCAGAGTCCACCTCCCCTGGCCCCGACCCCGCCAAGCAGACGGGTAATGAGAGCGCGGCGCCGCAGACCCCATATTCAGTCCGCGCCCCAACATCCGCCCCGGCGCGAGCCAGAGGCGCAGAAAGAAGATCCATGGCCCCCAAGAAGCAACAGGAAACCCAAACCGACTCGATTCAAATCGAAAAGTAGCAGGCAGCCCGCCTGCCGGCCCAGCGGCAAGCCCCACG
>NW_007075115.1:115119-118092 GCF_000164805.1 Carlito syrichta
CGGAGGCGGCTCGGGGGCGGGCGTCTGGGGCCTCCTTCTCGTCCGAAAGTTTTCGGAGGCCGAAAGTTTGAGCCAGAACTGCGGAAGGATCCGGCTCTGGCCGTCGCCGCGGTCGGCGACACTTGGCGACGAAAATTTGCATCTCAATAGCAGAGGCGGCAGGGGCGGAGTGGAGGAAGCGAGGTCGCTGGGAGCCGTGTCCAGCGGGGCGCTGGGCCCGGCGAGATGGGGAGGAGCGGCTGAGGCCATGTTTGGGGGCCCCAGCGCACGGGGCGTGGGGCTCTGGGAGAAGTCGCGCGGCGTGCGTCCTTAGCCCAGTGGCTTCACTCCCGGGACCCCGGGGCCACCGCTCAAAGCGTTTGGAGGATCAGGGTAGACACTCCTGGCCGCGACTGCTAGAGCACTTGACCGTGAGGGATAGTGGCGCCGCGGCCTTGGAGAGGGAGCTTGGTGCGCCTCGAGGGAACATCCCAGGGCCAGCGCCCCGCCGGACGGATGGCGCACCCGCTTCCCGACGAAGGACCCGCGACCAGGTGTCCCTTGGTCACCGTCCTCCTCCAGCCCCTAAGGTGGCCCGGAGAAGCGCACGCGGCCTGGGAGCACCCGCTGCTCGCGCCAGCGCAGCCCCTCCCACGTGCTCCTTCCGGCTGATTTATTTCTCCACCGCGATGCCAGGCATGGGCATCCTGTGCCAAGCCGGTTCAGCGCCGGGCCTCCAAAATGCCGGCGCAGCCAAAGTTCAAGGCCTAGCGCCAGGGACAGACAGCGCCCCCTTCCCCATCCCCACAGGGTAGTGAGTGCAAGGGCAGGGGGCCCTGGAGACCCTCCCTGCAGTTACTGAGAGGAGCCTGGGGGGAAGGGCACTGGGGACAGGAGACCCTGGAGGACAGAGGGAGGCATGGATGGAAGGCAGATCTCATGCCTGGCTCCAGCGCGTCTTTCTTGACACACCTGTTGCCTGTAGTGGCACACGCTCTTAGAACAGCCAGCGCCTGCCCTGTCCAGGCCCCGCAGCTGCTGCTGGAAGCCTCCCCCGCCTGTCTCCTCCCAGAAGCTAGCCTCCCTTCTGGGGGCCTGGGGTAACATCTCAGGGTCAGTGCCCGGGAAAGGAGGCGCCTGGAGGCAACCAAGATGTTTATATAACGGCAGCCCAGCTGCCGGGAGGAGCAGATTTTCCATAGAAGGAAGCGCCGGGCTGCACAGTTCCCAGACTCAGGACTCTTGCACACACGTCCCCCTCTATGCCGGCCCCAAAGGCCTCAGGCCTGGCACTTCTAGGGTGTGACTGCCTTTGTTCCTCCATTGGCATCTCTGCCCATGGGCACCAGGCCAAGGGTAACGGCCCCATGCAGCCCTGGCTTCAGAGCAAGTTCTCAGCCCTCTGCCGCCGGGGAGCAGCGTGGGCCGGGAGGAGGGGAGCCCTGCTCTGGAGTCTCCCTCCCACTGGGTCTGCACCTCCTCACTGGGCCACCCTCTTCTGCCAGCAGGGAAGAGGGCAGCCGGCTTGATGGCTGCCAGGCACACTCATTAGCCCGCGCTACAGAGGGGATGGCTGGGTACACAGGCATGAGGGGAATGAGGGCCTCAGTCTCCTAGGCTTCCAGTCCTGTCCCACCTTCTCAGCTCACTGCCTCCCCTTGGGCAGCTGGGGCCAGGAGAGGCCAGTGAGGAGACAGTCCCTCTCCTCCCTCCTGGGAAGGGGGTGGGCCCCGGCCAGTGGGTGTGAAGCTTTTTCATTCACAAATAGGCTGGAGATTTCTGGCCTCCCCAGAGGGCCAGAGGGCTTGGGGGTGGGGTGGAAGGAAGGTTAGGAGTCCTGACCAATCAGGGGCAGGTCTGATGGCCTGGGGCCTGAACACCTGTGGGTCAAGTGGGCAGCCCTGCGGTGGGCACTGGGGGGCCCAAGGAGAAATGAGAGGGCTGGTGTCTGTGGGGCATCTCAGCAGCTCTAGAACCCAGTGGGACAGTGGAGGCTAGAGTCCCTAGAAGCTGCACAGGGAAGCAGCAAGGCCTTCCAATGGGATGCCACTGGGGGCTTCCTGTCCCTGTTCCCCGGGTACGTCCTGGGGCAGACCACCAAATAAGGGACCTGTTCACAAGCTGGCTGAGAACCTGGACCCCGACAGGGTGAGGCTGTTGTGCCTGGTGTGCCCAGGGAAGAGCAAGGAATGTCCCGGGACACCTGCAGGTACTGTACCCAAGACTGCTGCATTGGGGCAGTGCCCCCGCTCTTGCCTCCAGAAATATTGGGGTGCCACTGCCAGCATGGGCCCTGGTGACACTGCCCTCCCCCAGTCCTCTCCAGTGGGGCCACTGCCCATACTTTAAAGAGAGAACACTAAGCTACTTGGAAAGCTGAGATGGAAGGATCGCCTAAGCCCAGGAGGTCAAGACTGCGGTGGCAGTGAGCATGCCACTGCACTCCAGCCTGAGCAACAGAGTGAGACTCCAACTCAAAAATCAATTAATTAATTAATTGATTAAGATAAAGAGAACACACCCCTAAGGAAATCAAAAGGCAAACACAGTTGTTCCAGCTGATCAGCACGTGGACATTTATGGAGGACCTGCAGCATACTCAGCCCCAAGACCCATATGGTACAGGGACCTTGGCTGTGCATTTTGTGACCACCAAGGGGACCTTAAAACAGACCATGGGTGGCTCAGCCTGTAATCCCAGCACCTTGGAAGTCTGGGGCGAGAGGATTTCCTGAGCCTGGTTTTGAGACCAGTCCGGGCAACTTGGTGAGATCTTGTCTCTACAATAAATCATAAAAACTAGCCGGGCTCGGTGGCTCAGCCTGTAATCCTGTGCTTTGGGAGGCTGAGGTGAGTGGATTGCCAGAGCCCGCGGATTCAAGACCCGCCTGGGCAACTTGGCGAGACCTCATCTCTACGGTAAATCAAAAAATTAGCCGGGCGTGGTAGCGCGCGCCTGTAGTTCCGGCTACTTGGAAGCCTGAGGCGGAAGGA
>NW_007075115.1:118177-122478 GCF_000164805.1 Carlito syrichta
ATTCCAACTCAAAAAAAAAAAAAAAAATCATAAAAACTAGCCAGGACCAGTGGTGTGCATCTGTGGTTCCAGCTACTTGGAAGGCTGAAGTGGAAGGATCGCCTAAGCCCAGCAGGTCGAGGCTGTGGTGGCCGTGAGTGAGTGTGCCACTGCACTCCCAGCCTGGTCGACAAAAGTGAGAGAGACTCCAACTCAAAAAAAAAAAAAAAAAAAAGAACAGACCATGGCCAGCTCCAGCCCCTGAAGTGGAAGTGGTCAGCGTGTTTTAAGCTCCCCAGGAGATTCTGAGAAGCAGCCAGGACTGAGCCCCCTTTTCTCCCTACAGGGGGTGCATCTTGGCACTTGCTGCTCCGTGGCTCTGCGATGCTAGGGGTCAGGTAGCGTGATGCTGCTCGTTTTTCAGGAGAGAAATTGAGGCTCAGAGATGTTGTGATGACACTGGCTCAAGGTCAGGCTGGGTCAGGCCTTGGTCCTCGGCATCTGTTGTCCACTAGGGCAAACAGGGTCAGAGGAAGGAGTGATGGACTGTTTGTATACACAACAGGGCTGGGAACACTGCTGTCCCTGCCCCCCACCCATGAACTGCTCACAATGGTGGGACTGCAGGACCAACTTACGGTGAAAGGAAGGTCTACTTTGTGTGGCTTGTTGGAGTGACCCAGGGAACTTCAAGTGGGGACAGAGACCAAGAGCTCAGAGGCTGGGCTGAGCATGGGGACATCCTGTGGCAGGTACCCTGTCTGGTCCTGTGGTGGTGGTGGGGGTGCTAGTGGGCAGCTGTGGGAACATTTCAAACCACTGAGATAGGGCTCCTCTATCTTTTTTTTTTTTTTTTTTTGAGTTGGCGTCTCACTCTTGTCTACCAGGCTGGGAGTGCAGTGGCACCCTCACTCACGGCCACCACAGCCTCGACCTGCTGGGCTCTGGCCATCCTTCCGCCTCAACCTTCCAAGTTGCTGGAACTACAGGGGCGCGCTACCACACCCGGTTAATTTTTTGATTTATTGTAGAGATGAGGTCTCGCCAAGTTGCCCAGGCGGGTCTCAAACCCACGGGCTCAGGCAATCCATTCACCTCTGCCTCCCAAGGCAGGGGATTACAGGCTGAGCCAACGAGCCTGGCTATCTTGTTTTTTTAGTAGGAGTCTCACTCTCACCCGGGATGGAGGACAGTGGCATGATGGCAGCTACTGCAGCCACCACAGCCTCAACTTCCTGGGCTCAGGCAATCCTTCCGCCTCAGCCTCCTGTGTAGCTGGACCTACAGGTGCACACCACCACACCTGGATAATCTTTTGGTTTTTGTGGAGACAGGGTCTGGCCAAGTTGCCCAGGCTAGTCTCAAACTCCTGGGCTCAAGCAATCCTCTCCCTTTGGCCTCCCAGAGTGCTGAGATTACAGGTGGAAGCCACCGCATCCAGCCCTTCACCTTTTGAAGCTGATTATAAAAAGCACCTGACCTGATTGCAAAACCCCAGCCCAAGAAGTGTCCAGCCTCAGGGTACCTCAACCTCCACGCCCAATGCCCATCACAGCCAGGCCTGGGCCCAGACCTGTCCAGCAGCCTCGAACCCCAGCACTGGACTCCAAGTCAGGGCCAATGACCAGCTGGCCCACTGCAGGGTCTTCACTGCCTCAGTTTCTCCCTCTACCAAGTGAGTTTTAAAGTCTTGTCTACCTTTTTCCACTTTCCAAGAATGAACCTTTCCCAGAGGTCTGAGCATTTTTCCAGATGTGGTTTTAGTGGCTGTGTGGCCTTGGGACAGGCCAAGGCTTTCTACCCATCACCTGTGCTGGACACTTCACTGTGACTAGCATATGGCTGTTCTTTCTTCAGGATGGATTCAGGTTCATTAAAAGAATGGAGAGCCCTGGTGGGGCACAGTGGCTCGTGCCTGTAATCGCAGCACTTTGAGAAGCAGAGGCAGGAGGATGACTTGAGCCCAGGAGTTTGAGACCAGCCTGGGCAACATGTGAGATCTCATTTCTAATTTAAAAAAAGCTGGGCTCGGTGGCTCAGCCTGTAATCCTGTGCTTTGGGAGGCTGAGGTGAGTGGATTGCCTGAGCCCGCGGGTTCGAGACCCACCTGGGCAACTTGGCGAGACCTCACCTCTACAATAAATCAAAAATTAGCCGGGCGTGGTAGCGCGCGCCTGTAGTTCCAGCTACTTGGAAGGCTGAGGGGGAAGGATTGCCGGAGTCCAGCAGGTCGAGGCTGAGGTGGCCGGGAGCGGTCACTGCACTCCAGTCTGGGTGACAGAGTGAGACTCCAGCTCAAAATACATAAATAAAAATAAATAAATAAATACAATATAAAAAAAGGATGAAAAGACCTGATCCCGGGGTGGGGGGATAGCTGGGCTCTAGTCTGCTTCCCTGTCCCCTTTCCCATGCAGAGAGTCACTGTCCATTGCCACCCAGGGCCCTGTCTACCTGTCGTCCCCACCCCTCCCCACTCAGATACTTCTCCCACTGCTCACAAGGCCTGGAAGTAGCTCAGCATCCCAGAGACAGGCCCTGCTGGTCCCCTCCTCATGCAGGCTTGGGTAGTGTGTTGCCCGGGCAAGTTCCCAGAGAGGTACCTGGCCTCCTGAGCAGATGAGCTGCTGAGGCCCAGCTGGTGTGGGCTTCAAGGGCTTGCAGGTCTGGTCACAGGGCAGACCTGGTATAGTCACTCCAGAGATGGGTTGCAGGGTGGCAGTGCAGGCCTCAGATGGAGACCACCTGTCGGTCCTTTCCCAGTGGCTCACCTGTCTGACCCACCTGTCTGGCCCCTGGAGTCCTTGGACGGCTCAGAGCACAGATCCCAACAATGGGCCCAGAAAAGACAGCAGATGAGCCTGGTCAAGGTCTCCCCAGCCCTGAGAAGGAGGGGCCCTCACTTGGACCTTTCTAAGATCCAGGGTCCCCTCAGCTGCCTATGAGCCTGGGCCAAGCTGGGCCTGGGGTTTGGGTCCCTCAGGGGTCAACAGCCCACTTCTGCTGCAGATATCAGAGGCAGCGCCTGGTTGGAGACCTCGGGCATCATGGGGTTGGGGGTGTGTGAGCTGTGAGAAGCTGGCTGGCCTGCCAAAATCGGGGGCTTCAGAGAGGAGGGTGGGCATGGGGGCCCAGGGAGGCTGAGCCCTCCCCTCCATTGGGAGGGTGGGCATGGGGCCCAGGGAAGCTGAGCCCAGGGGCCAATACCTTCAGGCAGGTCACAATGCCCATTGCATGGATGGGGCACTGAGCCTCTGATAAGGCTGTGGGGCCCGGCTGGTCCCAGGGTCTGTCCACACCCCCCGCACCCCCCATGCCCCCCACAATCATTAGCAGCTCGGGCCCAAGGACCCTTGCTGAGCCTTTGGGAGCCAGAACTTCCACCCTGCCTGGCCCCCTGCCTGCTGCAGGCAGCTCAGAACTTTCTCTAGAAAGAAAGGGCCCCAGGGGACGAAACTGCAAGGCCCCGCCCCTCGGACTCTGGGACCAACGCAGACGCTGGAGGGCTGAGTCACTGGGAAAGCCGGCCTCCTCCCCATCCCCTCACTCCCCACTTCCTTCCTTCCTCCCTGTCTCCTTCCTTCCTCCTTCCCTCTCCTTTTTTTCCCTCTCCTTTTTTTCTTCTCTCTTTCTCTTTGTCCTGCCTTACCCCTTCTCCCTTCTTTCCCCTTCCTCCAGTCACTCTACTTCCCTTCCTTCCTCTCGCCCTTTCTGGGAGTAAAATTGACTGGAAAGCTCCCTTTTATGTATTTATTTTTTTGAATTGGAATCTCTCTGTCACCCAGGCTGGAGTGCAGTGGCACAATCATAGCTCACCGTAGCCTCCACCTCCTGGGCTCAGGCGAACCTCCTGCCTCAGCCTCCAGAGTAGATGGGACTTACAGGCACATACCACCATGCCTGGCTAATTTTTTGATGTTCTGTAGAGACAAAGTTTCACTATGTTGTCCAGGCTGGTCTTGAACTCCCAGACTTGAGCAGTCTGCCTGGCTCGGACTCCCAGAGTGCTGGGATTACAGTACTGAGCCACCGTGCCCAGCCATGGTTATTTATTTATTTTGAATCGGGGTCTTCTCTGTCTCCCAGGCTAGAGTGCAGTGGCATGATCACGGCTCACCATAGTCTCAACCTCCTGGGCTCAGGGAATCCTCCTGCCTCAGCCTCCTGAGTAGCTGGGACTACAGACACAAGCCACCATGTTCAGCTAATTTAAAAAAAATTTTATTTAGCAGGGCTAAAATTTTTTTTAGCGGTGGCTCAGCCTGTAATCCCGCGCCCTGGGAGGCTGAGGTGAGTGGATTGCCTGAGCTCAGGGGTTCGAG
>NW_007075115.1:122498-139638 GCF_000164805.1 Carlito syrichta
GCAACTTGGCGAGACCTCATCTCTACAATAAATAAAAAAAATCAGCCAGGCATGGTAGCGTATGCCTGTAATTCCGGCTACTCGGAAGGCTGAGGCGGAAGGATCGCCGGAGTCCAGCGGGTCCAGGCTGCAGTGGCTGGGAGCGGCCACTGCACTCCAGTCTGGGTGACAGTGTAAGACTCCGACTCAAAAACAAAAAACAAAAAACAAATTTTTTTAATAGAAACGGGGTCTCACTATGTTTCCCAGGTGTGTCTGAAAGTCCCGGTCCCTATCAATCCTGCCTCGACCTCCCAAAGTGCTGGGATTACAGGCATGAGCCATTGTACCCGCCAAAAACGCCCTTTAATAAAAAGTTCATTTTTATTTGTATTGGGATGATGTCGACTTCCCAGAGTAGAATACTCTGTCCCACCAGGCAGAAATTACCAGCAGAACCTTTGCAGCTCCCCCCAACCCCGTCCCCCGCCCCTCCATCCCCCTATCTGTGCCGCCCCCTGTCCCCTGGGTGGGGCTCTGGTCACCCTTAACCTCAGCCATCCGCCCTGGAGAAGCCTGGGACCCTGGGCGGGAGTTTCTCAGGGCGGCCTGGGTTTCCTCCCATTTGCTGCAGACACATTTAAACATGTTTAGAACTTCCGTCCACCCCCACACTCTCCCCCCACGGACCCCTCTGAAAATGAAAATGGGCCTGGAAGTCGGGGTTCGGATTACAGGGAGCACAGGGGATTGTGTTCGTGAACTAACACGGAGCGCAGACATTAGCAGGTACTGCACATCTGTGAGCTATTTTCGGGTCTCCGGGGGGAAGAGAAAAAAACCCCCACAACCCTTAAGTAAGACCAGAATTCTTCTATATATTTTTGCTTTGACAGCTAAGGAAAAAATTTGCCAAAAACCAGAGACACTGCTGAGTGTTGGCGTGGGAATGTTAGTTTAGCCAGAGACTTGCTCTGGGCCATTTAAATAAAAACAGGCACTTTGGTGGCAAATGCCAGCTGACTGTGTAAGCGATTGGCGCTTCTGGGACCCAGAAAGGGGTTGTAACCTCTCTCTCTCTCTCTCCCCCCACCCCCCCACCTTTTTCCCTCTGTTTCTCCAGGCTCCTTATCATCACAATCAGCATCGCACTGGTAAACATTTGGTGTAATAATTTTCAGAAATCAGCGAGAGGTGAACATGTCTTTCATGTGGCTGTGATTCACAGAGCCTGGGTGCCTCCCAGAGCCTGACTCTGAGGGCTTCTCCAGCCTCTGGAGGGTCTTTGCACAACATAAATCAGGTCCACTATCGCTGGGGCAGAGAGGGAGGAGAAAAATACTTCAGTAATGCAGGAGCCAGCAGACCGCGAGGGGATTAGGTTGCATGTTCCCACGGGCCGTGGCTGGAGGACATGGGAGCCCCGGGGCCACCACCCTTCTTGCTCAGGGTGCCACATGGACCTGCATGTGTGACCTGAATTCAGGGGCTGCCCCAGGGGTGGCAACTGGATGCAGAGCACGTGCTTTGCCCAGTTCACCATGGACTCCTCGCTCCCGTGGCTATAGATACCTCACTCCCATGGCCGTGGACGCCTCCCTTCTGTGGCCATGGACATCTCGATCTCGTGCCTGCGGATACCTTGCTCCCGTGGCCGTGGACACCTCCCTTTCGAGGCCTTTGGGATTTGAAGAGTTTCTGAGAGGGCCTCACAGAATTTATTGGGTTTTTCACTCCTTTGTTCCCATCCATGGAAGGAAAGTTGGTTCTCATCGATGGAGGGCCGAGTTGGGAAGGGTAAATGAGCTCCGGACTCTTCCATCTAGGACAGTCGTGTGGGGAGGGGGTTCCCCCAAATGCCACCACCCTTTGTTGACATCCACCTGAGCTGGCTGGAGAGTCCCTCAGTGCCTGGGTGACTTTCAGGCAAGGGTGAAGGGAGGGAGGTGTCCCTGCAGCGAATCTGATGCCAGCTGACTCCCCCTCTCCTGGGAGCCCTCACTCACCTCACTCACGCCTCCTTTCCCCAAAGCTGGGGTCCTGAGTGTGACTGTGATCACGTCTGCTCCTCCCTCTCAGAGAGTCCTGAAGCTCATTCAAGAGAAGAAATGTGAAGCCAAGCAGATGCTGTCTGCACGGAAGCCTGGGCTGCACCCCCAGAGCCCACAACCTCGGCGAGGCTGGGGCAGGAAAGACTGGGGGAGGTCTGCCGTGGGCCCCATCCCTATGAGGCTACTGCGATGGGCTGCTGGTGCCAGGGTCTCTGGTACAGACGTGGGGCCACAGTAGCCTGTCTGTCGTCTGTCTGTTCGTCCGTCTGTCTCCCTGTTGAGCAGCAGACCTGGTGCCTGTGCTCAGAGGCTACTGGGCCCCACCACTCCCATCAGCTGAGCCCAGACCTCAGTCTCCAGCTGCCCCCATCCCAGCACAGACTAAGAAAGCCAGGCTGGTAAAGAGACAGAGCAACAGCACAGAGCAGAGGGACGCCCCAGAGGGTTTAAGCTGTGGTGAAGGGAGTGTTGATCGACTTGGGGTTTTTCTTTTTTTAGTTGGGGTGTCACTCTCTCACACAGGCTGGAGTGCGGTGGCACAATCACAGCTCACCACAACCTGGGCTCAAGTGATTCTCCCGTTTCAGCTTCCCAAGTAGCTGAGCTAACACACCCGGATAATTTTTAAATTTTTTGTAGAGACAAGGTCTCACTATGTTACCCAAACCGGTCTCAAACTCCTGGGCTCAATCAATCCTCCCGCCTGCCTCAGCCTCCCAGAGTGCCAAGATTACAGGCATGAGCCACTGTGCTGAGCTAACAACTGAGGTTTTGAAAAGATGTAAAGGGGGGTGGGGAGCAGCAGGGAAGGTGCCCTGGTCGGGCCAGTGAGAGGGTCTTCCAGGGACTCTGTCTATGGGTTGCCGGGCAAGAGTCTGGGTGACAGTGACCAGGAAAAGCCCTCGTGGATGGAGGGAACCCATGGACAGGCAAATCAGGGAGGGAGTGTGCCAGACCCTGGGTGGAGGGGCAGAGAGCTGGAATGCCATTCAAGTGGGAGTCAGGGCAGGAGGCCTCTCCAAGGAGGTGACCTGTGAGCAGATACCTGGGGAACAGGTAGCAGGAAAGAACATTCCAGTCACGTGACTCCAAGCATACCCCTTTTTGGAACCAACCACAGAGCCCGAGGGATTGACAACAGCCAAGGTATGCTTGTGTCCCAAGGTATGTTGGTCCTGCTGTCGTCAGGGCAAATTCAGCCTCATTCAGACTCTTCTGTTCCACCTGGGCTTCCTGTCCCCAAAGTGTCCCTGGCTTGTCGCTTGACGTTCACGGGACACCATGGCTGGACCTGTGATCCCTCAAAAGATGTGTTGGATAGCCTCCCTCCCCAACCTGATTTGGAAAGAGGATTTGCAGGTGTGAGCAAGTTAAGATGAGGTCATGCTGGGTTAGGGTGGGCCCTAGTCCAATGCCTGGTGTCCTCGGGATAAGAAGGAAATTTGGACACGGGGTGGGGAGTTGGGAGGGTGTGGGAAGACAGACAGAGGCTGGAGAGATGCAGCCCTGAGCCAGGGTGCCAGCAGCCAACAGAAGCTAAAGAGGCAGGAAGGATCAACGTCAGAGCCCTCAGAGGGGGTGTGGCCTGGGGACACCTGGATTTTGGACTTCAGGCCTCCAGAGCCAAGAAAGCTCACATTTCGGTGGTCCGGCTGGGTGCAGTGGTGGCCCATGCTAGTAATCCCAGCACTTTGGGAGGCCGAGGTGGGAGGCTCACTGGAGTCCAGGACTTTGCCGCCGGCCTGGGCAGCATAGCAAGACCCCATCTCTACAAAAATAAAAAATCAAAAAAATTAACCGGGTGTGGTAGCACCCACCTGTAGTCCCAGCTACTTGGGAGGCTGAGGTGGGAGAATCACTTGAGCCCAGAAGTTCGAGACCAGCCCAGGCAACATAGTGAGACCCCTGTCCCTGCAAATAATAATAATAATTAATTAATGACAAAATTTCTGTGGTTTGAAGCCACTGAGTTGATGGTAATTTCTTGTGCCCAGGAAATCAGTACTAGGGGTGAAAGGTATTTTTAAAGCAGTCAGAGATTGTTTTTGAATTTCCCAAACTTTGCACAAGGCTGCCAGGTGCTTGATGGGGAAAAGAGGGAGTCAGAGCCTTCCCCGGCTTGGCCGGAAACCTGCCTCCACACAGATGCTGGCATGTGGCAGCACCAGGTCTCACTTTAGGTGAGGCAACATAGGGAGAGGCCCACGTCTGTGACATCACACTGTGGGATTGGCCCGTCCTCCTGGCAAGTGGGACAGATGTGCCCCCGAGCTGAAGAACTCCATGTCCTACAGCTACCTGTCCTCAGCTACTTCAAGCTGTGGAGATGGCTGACACACGACACTCTGGTGCAGCCTATCTGGACAGAAGCCCTGTTCCAAAGTGACAACACTGAAACTTGGACTAGGCCTGTCCCTGAAAACAGGCCGTCAGCAGAGCCCACCCCGTGACTGAGGCAGGACTCCAGGCCGCGTCTCCGGGCAGCTGGCATGTCCAGCGTTCGTCAAACCTCTCCAGGGAAAGGACAGAATAACCCAGGGGACTCGGGGTGGGTCACAGACATCCCGAGTAGGCTTCAAACTTGGAAACTAAATAAGGGTAGGTGGGCTTAGATTCCTGGAGATTCAGGTAAAAGTAAAGCACTTGTCTGAGATGGGGGGAGTTTCTTCTGGTGAGTGTTTCTTCCTGAGAGAGAGAGCCACATTCAGAAGCCAGACAACAGGGGCAGCAGGCAGGGAGGCTGAGCTCCCCAAAGAAGCTGTGTTGCTGTTTTCTACAGAATGCGGGAAAACAGCCAAGTGCAAAGGCTCATGCCTGTAATCCCAGCAATTTGGGAGTCTGAGGAGGGAGGATAGCTTGAGGCCAGAGTTCAAGGCCAAGCCTGGCCCCGGGGTCCCCTTCCCAGCCAGGCCCAGCAGTGGACACCACCCCTCCAGCTATGGACCCCTGACATGCCCTGTACCCCCTTTTCAATCGAGAGTCATCTGGGGCAGTCCTGTTGGGTGGTACATTGCAGAGCGGGCATTGACATCATTGGGATACAGCCCAACTGATGCTGTACCACACACTGAAACTGTCCCAGAAGCCTGCATGACTGCAGGGGTTTCCAGGCTCAGGTGCTTGGGAGACCTCAGAGCCTTACCATGGGACCAGAGGCACTTGGGGACCCATGGCCAAGCCACAGTTTGTTTGCTCTTGGGAGAAGAAAATTCCCATCCACCATGGCACAGCCAGGCTTCAGCATGTCCCCTGAGGTCTCCTGGATACCGTGCCACCAGACTGTGAACCGGGGAGCCAGCCACGAACCAACCAGACCAGGGCCTGCTACCGGCAAAGTAGCAGGAGTCTCGTTTCTTTCCTCGGGTCACAGAGGGGCTTGGGGCCAGCCCTGGGACCATAGTGCAGGTTCTCACCTGACTCTGCCACATCCACACCACTGCTTCGGTCAGATTGCTCTCTCTGGCATTGACCTTCTCATCTGTAACATGGGATTATGATGGTGGGGGCGTGGCTGAGCAGGTGCCCCCAGCTTGAGCCCAGCAGGTGGGACCCCTACCCAGAGGACTGCCAGGTCACTCGTTCACCTGGGGGTGAGGCAGGGGTGTGAGCCTGCCTGGGGTTCATGCTCGGGATATATCATCCTCTTCTTCCCTCCACCTGGCCCCTCCAAGCTGAGGCCCCAGGATTCCCAGACGCCCACAGGCTGAACACTCGGAGCTCGGACAGTGCTCACAGGGAGGGGGCCAGGGCACCATGTCACCTCAGATAGGGAGGTGGGAAGGACTGGACTGAAGGGTGGGAAGGGGGCAGGGTGATGGGACTCCTGTCACTGCGTCTGGCAGTGACCTAGCACGGCCTGGTACTCTGCTATGCAGAGAAGAACAGGCCCAGGCCCCAGCAGAAGGGGTGAGGAGATGGGGTGTCATCAAGAGCCCTTAGCGGGGTCAGTTACCAGCCTCCTCCAGGAGGGCCTCCCTGCAGCCATGCCCACAGGCACAGGGACCACAGCCAGCACTCCGCAGGGGGTCCCCTGGGCTCCTCCCCCAGCCTCCCCCCCGAAAGCCACATGAACCCCAGGAGCGGGTCTGTTTTTTATGCTGCAAGAAGGAAATCTGTCCCCAGGATGAAGGGCCCACCTAGGAAGGCTGGACCTCCTGGGACAGAAGATAGGCCCCCAGGGGCTGTCCCCCAAAACACTGACGGAAGAGAAGACCTTGTTCTGCATTCACCAGCTCATCGTCATGGGCAGCCCCCCACCTTTCTGGGCCTGACTGCTCCTCTGAAAAGTGGAAATACTGCTTCCTCCTCCACCTGCCCTGGGGACCAAGAATGGAAGGCGATCACATTGGGTGGATGAGTGTGACAGGTATAGACACTTCCACCGGGCTCTCTGCACTGCCCAGGACCACAGGCCATCTTGGAAAATGCCAGCCTGAAGTTGGGTTGGGCACCTGGCAATTCACAAAGAGAGGCAGACTCTCTACAGTTTGTTGGGCTTTTTTCCATGCAACTCTCTCCATAGCATTGAATCCCTGGGCTCTGAGTGACCCCTCTCTGCACCATCCCCCAGCCTGGGAGCTTCCTGGAGTTTGGACCCTGCCAGGGTGGGGGCAGGGTGTCACTAGTCTGCCCCTAAATCACACTGATTGCTGGGAAATATGTTTATCAGGGTGACAGGTGGGCTCTCCTGGGCTGCCCAGGCTCCAAGACACCTTGCTCAGATTCAGGTGCCCTCAGAAGTCTCAGTCTCCCAGGTCTTGGGCAGCCAGCCTGCCCGTCACAGCCTAGAGGCCGGGCCTTGGCAGGAGGAGGCTGGGCTTTGGCAGGAGGGAGCAGGGCCTCTAAGCCTTCTGCAGGCCCCTCCTCCAGTGCTGTGGGGCTTGGGGACAGCTTCCTGCAGGAGGGATCGCTAAGCAGGGCTGGAGGGGCAGGGAGGGGCGTCCAAGGAGCACGAGAGAGGGCGGCCCCCCAGGACCTGGAGTCAGACCTGGCTGGGGGGCGGTGAGAGAGACCCCACGCTGACCAGCTCAGCTACCCAAGGCCAAGACCCAGGCTGAGGTCAGAAAGACCCAAGCGAGCCAGGCCAGGGCCAGCCTCTGGGGTGCGGTAAACAGGAAAACCCACAGGGGCCTGGGGGCCACCACGAGAAAGAAGGGCTGGGTCAGAGGGCTTCACAGAACGGCGCTGGCAGGAAGTGATGATCTCTCCACGTCTGAGTTCCCAGCTGCCTAGCAGCTCTCTGGCTCACAATTCTGCTACTGGCTCAGGAGCGTGAATTCCAAGGGAGCCCTAGCACAGGCTACAGATGGGGTGCTTGTACACACCCTGCATGAAGCTCCCTCTCCCTGGCTGACTCTCCATGGAGGAGTCCACTGGCCCACCCATCCCTACTCTCCCACTCCTGGCATGGCCCTGGATCACACCTGTCCAGTGTCTCTGGCTGGAGCCAGGCATGAGAAACTGAGGCCCAGTGGGAAATGCGGCTGTTCCAAGGCCACCCTGGGGTGGTGTTAGGTTTCTGCCTCTACATCAATGGCACCGTGAGGGAATTCTAGGGCCTTCTGAATCATCCCCCTGAGAAGATAAATCCAACCCTCCTGCATCTTCTAGCATGAGACTTACTATTACCATTATTATTGAGTTGGGGTCTCATTCTGTCGCCCAAACTGGATTGCAGAGGCATGGTTACAGCTCACCGAAGCCTCAGTCTTCTGAGATCAGGCAATCCTCCCGCCTCAGCCTCCTGAGAAGCTGGGAACACAGGCGTGTGCCACCATGCCCGCCTAATTTTTGTATTTTTTTGTAGCGACAAGGTCTCGCTGTGTTGCCCAAGCTTGCCTCGAACTCCAGGTTCAAACAATCCTCCCATCTCGGCCTCCCAAAGTGTTGGGATTACAGGTATGAGTCATCGTATCCGGCCGTGTGAGAATTATTTGAAACTGGGTAGATCACATGGCATAGAGCTTCGTGAACCACAGCCCAGAATGGGCAGAGCACGTTACTCTGAGCACGTGTGATAGTCACACACGCCACTCTGCATTCCGCAGTAAGGTCATAAGGTCCTGGTTCTGGAGGATGACTCAATAGTGGAGTCCATTCCCTCTCCCAGGTGTAATTCCAGGCTTATTCTGACTATCATGTGTAGGGTGAAACATAAAATGTTCATATTTTTAACCTGGTGATTTCACTTTTGGGAGTTTATTCCTAAGAAACAACATAAAACCCAGAAAAACCTGCCACTTGGCGAGTCCCTGGGCTGCGTCGTTTATAACCGGGAATACCTGGAAGCCACCCAGGCGCAGGGCAGCCAGCTCAGAAACCATCACTTGTCTGTCTAATTGAATAATGTGCAGTTGTTAAAAGTAACGCCTGTGGAAAGTACTGACAACGTGGGAAACGCCTGCCACGGGACGGGAGGCGGAAGGCACACATAACGTGGGCTCAGTCTAGATTCTCAGCTGGCAGCACCACCCCGGGATGGATTCAAGATGTTCCCGTGGGCGGGAGGAAACACCCCCACGGTCACCGGCTCCTGGCGGTGGGAAACAGTCGCTTGGGTTTCTGCCACATTCTGCTCTGGCTCCGTCCCTGTGATGGTCTGCGACTTACAAGAGATCAATCTCTTTATCTGGACTCGGCTTTTCCCGGGCGGCAGGAGTTGGCGTTCTGGGATTCTCTGGGCTGCTGTGTGGGCTGGGCAGAGTAGGCAGCAGGAGAGGGGGCGGGAGGGGGCGGTTCCCACTGCCCATGCCAGCCCACCTCTCCTCCCTGCAGGGCGGAGGTTCTCCTTGAGCCTGCCTGGACTGTCTCAGCAGTGGTTTCTGGGCCCCAGGCCTTTGGGATGTGGGGGTGAGGCCAGCCATGAGGTCTCAGCCCCAAAGAGTCAGTGAGCTCCTGGGAGTCCCAGGGCCCCTCCCTCCGTGTTCTCCCAAATCCCTGTCCCTCACAGGCCTATCTACATGGTTCCCCCTTACCCTCACCAGCAGGCTGGAGGTCTTTGAGGCCAGGCACAGCGGGTGCCCCAAGCAGAGGAAGGATACAGGTGAAGGTGGGATGGGGTGGCTTATTCAGTGTCAGAGGCAGGAAGGGTGAATCCCCACTCCCCCGGCCAAAACCGTGTGCTGGTCTTGGGTGAGACCTGGGCCTCTGGATGGGGAGGTGGGGGACAAGGCCTGAGCTCCTAAGGCTAGTGGGGGAGGGAGCACAGGGCCCTGGGGTAGGGACAGGCAAACCCTTTGACTGAGCTACCTGAACCCTGAAGCACCAGGTCTAGTGTGCAGCCACCTTTGCCCATCCGGGCCTGCTCGGGAGGCTGCCCTTGGCAGCCCTGGGCTCGGCAAAGCCAGCACTCCGCCATCCCCTTAACCAGGTGGGCTGCGACAGGCCTTCCTGTCCCAGGCACAGAGTGGTCTCTGGGCGGTCTGGAGGGCCTAGGTTAGGTCAGGGATTCTTGTGGCAGCTACAGACAACAGCAACCTAATTCACCTCCACAAACATGGCCTGGGCTGAGGGCTTTGCTTTCATTTTTTCTAACGTGTCATAACAGCCTTGTGAGGGGGGTCTATGTTAAAGATGGAGAAACTGAGTCACACAGTGGGGTGGGGGGACAGAGGTAGGATCGGGTCCAGACCACCCCAGTAGCCACCTCAGAGCACCTGGGAGAGGTTTCCAAGGACACCCTGGAATTCTATGCACAGTTTTGGATTTTTTTTTTCTTTTCATTTTTTTTTTGTTTTGAGACAGCGTCTCCAGGTAGAGTGCAGTGGCATGATCCCACTTCACCACAACCTCGACTCCCTGGACTCGAGTGATCCTCCTGTCACAGCCTCCTGAGTAACTGGGACTGTAGACTTTTTTCTTCTTTTTTTATATTTTTGGAGAGATGAGATCTTACTATGTTTCCCAAGCTGGTCTGGAACTCCTTGCCAACTTAAAGCAATCATCCTGCCTCAATCTCCCAAAGGGCTGGGATTACAGGCATGAGCCACGGGCTTGTTCTTTGCGGTCTTGAGCGTCTAGGAGATCTCCTGGGGAGAAGGTCTGAGCCTTCACCACACTCCCACAGTCGCCATGGCTGTACGACAGTGAAGAGCCAGGGCTTGTGTCCTGCAGGCCAACTCTGTGCCCAGGGCCCTCACAGATCTGCCCGTCCCTGGCCTCTCCTTGCCCAGAGGAGCCAGGGATGTGGGGGAGAGGCATTTCTCTCTCCAAGAGCCCCAGGGTCCCCCAGGAGGCCCAGGCCTCTCTTTCTGGAAAACTGTCCCCAGACCGGAGCAGCTGGGAGCTGATGGGGTCAGGGAGGTCCTCTGCCTTCCGTCTATAGAATGGCTGCCGTAGGCTTTGTACATTTACCTGCAAATAATTTTTGTTCTTTCCGCTGAAGCCTTGATTTCAGGGATGATCTATTTCTCTGAGGAATGACCCATTAGGGGAGGGGCTGCCCCCATGACCACAGGTATACTAGGCGCCCAGGTACGACAAACATTTTTCTCACCATTAATCATCTCGCTACTCACACAAGATGAGAATAATTGCGAGGCTCAGTCGGGCGTTTATCGTCTCCTGAATCCCTGCCGGCGAGTGTTGGTGGGATGTGCCCGGGCAAGCCTCCTCTGGGCTGCCTTGCATGAGGCTGGGGACCCTGGTCCCTTCCCCGAGGAGAGGCAGCCTTGGTGCCCGTCACCAAGCTCAGGGGCTGCGCCAGCCCCCGCTGCCTGGGATGGGGAACGGTGACTTCTGTGTCTAGCAAACACACTCTCTGCCCTTCCAGAAGGGGAATGAGGAAGCCCTAATCTTTAACCAGATAAACCTATCAAGCTTCTCTGGCCTCAGCCTTCTCACCTGAAAATTGGGGCAGTGCTTCCTTCAGGGTGTGGTAATTAGAATAATCTCGGGTGCTCTGGGGACAGGCTGAGACTAGCAGACCTGGGCGCTTCCCTCGGCACAAATGAATGAATGACAAGGAATGAGATTCTGACACAGGCTATGCCATGGTAGAACCTTGAAACAGAAGCAATGGCCAGGCGTGGTGGCTCACGCCTGTGATCCCAGCGCTTTGGGAGGCCAAGGCAGGAGGATCACTTGAGCTTAGGAGTTCAAGACCACCCTGGGCAATATAGCAAGACCTCATCTCTACAAAAGATAAAAAAATTAGCCAGGCGTGGAGGCTTGTGCCTGTAGTCCCAGCTACTTGGCAGGCTGAGGGGAGAGGATCACCTGAGCCCAAGAGGTCGAGGCTGTGGTGAGCCATGATCATGCCGCTGCACTCCAGCCTGGGTGACAGAGTGAGAACCCGACTCAAAAAAAAAAAAAAACCATGTATTGTGTGATTCCATTCCTATGAGATGTCCAGAATGGGCAAATCTGGAGGCAGAAGGCACACTGGGGGAGGGCAGGAAGGAGCAGCCCCCCCCCCAACAGGGAGGGAGATGACCGGTCCCAGGGTCTGCAAAGCAGACTGCAGTGGAGTCCTCCTGACTCAGTTTCCATTTCCAAAACATGGGCTTGAGCATGGGGAAGGGTGAGGGCCTCGCTCTCAAGGTCAAGGACCTGTGTCCCCAAGGCAGGAACAGGCTGGGCCAGGCACGAGGGACAGGGAGTGGCCCCCAAGAGGGCCATTCAGGCCCCATCAGATGGGGCCTCCCGCCCACATCCGGGTGGCAGACGGCCCAAGGCTGGGCCTGATCTTATGCACAAGCAGTTCCTGCCTGTGGCTCTGTGGCCCCTCACCCCAGGGCCAGGCCATTGTTCACCCCGCTCTGAGCTGGGGCCGGCAAGGGATGAGAAGGCCAGGCAGAGCCGGAGCCGGGCTGAGGCCTGTTTCCTGTCAGGTCCCGACTGCATGGGGGTGTGGGCCCGGCACCCTGCCTGGGTGGCCCTCTTGGCAGGCACCAGCGAGGGAGTGATACAGCCCATCCCCTGTCTGACCCTGCTGTCCAGGCCACTGGGCAGGGGCCCCTGCAGGTGGAGCAGACCTGCTCATGGCTCAGCCACCAAGTCACCCCCTCCACCCACCACTGTCCTGCTGGAGCCCTCTCTAGAGACCCTCCCAACCCCTGGCCTTCCCTGTGGGACAGATCCCTCAGGCTCCACCCCCACCTCACTGACACCTCCCTGCCTCTTTCCAGGTTCAGAGGTGACACTCAGAGTGTGGAGGCCCCAGAGCATGGGGGGCTCTCACTTGCTAGGCCAGCCCAGACCCTCATGACTATCCAGGGCTGCATGTGTGGACACGTGTGTCTTGGCATGTGCACGCATGCCTGTGGGTGCACACGTACACATGTGTGCCTGTGTGAGCATGTGTATGCATGTGTGCCTCTGTGTGTGCATGCATGTGTCTCTGCATGTGCCTGTGTGTCTGTACATGTCTGTGTGTGCATGTGTGTCTCTGTGTGTGCACACGTGCATGTGTCTGTGTGCATCTCTGTGGGTGTGTGTGCATGTGTGCCTATCTGTGTGCACATGTGTGTCTCTGTGTGTACTTGTGCATGTGCATGTGCATGTCTGTGTGTGCCTGTGCATGAACACATGTGTGTGTGTGCCTGTGTGTGTGCATATGCACCCCGTGCATGTACATGTGTGTTTGTGTGCCTGTTTATCCGTGGGTATATGCATTTGTGTCTGTGTGTGTGTCTGTGTGTGTCTATCTGTGTGTGCATGTGTGTCTGGGTGTATGCATGTCTCTCTGTGTGTGCATGTCATGTGTACCTCTGGGTATGTGGATGTGTGTCTGTGTGCATGTGTGTCTCGGTGTGTCTCTCTGTGCGTGCATGTGTGTCTGTGTGCATCGTATGCATGCCCTGCCCTTGGTCTGACCCTGAGCGCACTCTGGGCCTGGAATGGCTGTGGCTTGGGTGAGGGGTGAGGAGATGGCTTCCTCTGTAAGTGATACTGGTGCCCACCATGGTGGAGGCTCCGCTTCCCCCTCCCGGGCCTGTGGGTGAGCGGCTCGGAGCAGCCCAGAAAGGAGGGGAGGTGAGGGTGCCCCCCATGGGCAGGCCAGGGTGCTGGGGCAGCTCCTTGGCCCTGGCTGGGTGTGTAGCTGTGGCTGCCCTGGTCAGGAAGAGGCTCTTGTTGCAGACAAGGTGCCGCTGGTCTGTGGGCGGAAGGCAGGCAGGCCCCTCAGCTCTGGTCCCGCCCTCGGCCCCCGCTGCTGCCCATCCAGGGAAAGGTGAGGCTGCACCCCGGATGTTCCGGGCTGCCCAGACCTTCCGTGACATGGGGCTCGGCTGGGCAGGCCCTGTTCTCTGTCTGTCTCTGGTCTCCACCTCCAGGACTGAGCCCCCATCTTCCCAGATGTCCTGAGCCCACCTATGCATGGGTCCCTTGCTCTGTGTCCTGGCCCTGCCGCTCCTGCCCAGCCCACTGGACCCACACTGCCCCCATCGAGAGGGGAGGGAGGAGCTGCCACCCCCAAGCCAGGGGTCCTGGCCAGTACCCTTGGTCAGCCCAGTGTGCTGCCTATCGGCACCTGTCTGCCAGGACGAGGGGCACCAAGATAGGGTAGGCTAGGGCTCTGCATCTCTCTCTAGCCTCCCCAGGGCCTCCTGCTTCCAGGAGAGCCTGGGATGCAGAGGGGACAGACCCCAAGCGTGGGACCTCCTGGATGCCCCAGTCCTTCACCCCCCGAGTCCTGGCCTTTCCCCTCCCTCGTCCTCCAGAGCCCCCCTTAAGCCACGTCACCCATAGCCCTCCCTGCTCCTGCCATCACCCCCTGCTGGTTGCCGCCCCCTGGCCTTTGTCCTCAAATTATCTGCCTGGTATACCCTTTTAGCCTTTCCTGGCCCCTCAAACCCAGGACGGGGCTGACCTGGCTGTCCTGTCCGGGACATGATTCTAGGCCAACCTCTCCCCTGACATTTATCAGTGGCTCCCTCCACACCCCAGGAGGCAGGTTCCATCCCTTACCCTGTCCCAGTTTCACAGATGGAGACAGAGAGAGAGGCCTGGAACCCTGGCCTCAGAGCCACCATACCATCCTGCACCCTCAAGGTGAAGCTCAGAGAAGCCAACGTTTTGGGGTCCTGGGAGCAGCGTGGAGGCTTCAGGGATAGTCTCCACTCTAGTCCTGGCCATTCCTTCCTGAAAAGGACCCTGGATGTTTCCGTGTACAAGTAAGCCAGGATTGCTTTTGGGAGAAGGCCATGGTTCTGAACTTGGGTATGTCATTTGACCTTGGAGCTCATGCAGCTTCCCCCACACATACCCCGTGTCCTTCTCCTCGCCAGTGTGGCCAGTGCAGGTCTCTGGGATGCTGTGAGGTCTGCTGGGCAGGATGAGAGTCCTTGGGGGGGATAGGAGCAGGGTCTCAGAAGCCTGCGGGGATGTCCCCCAGCACTGGTTCTCGCCTGCATGAGGAAGGTCTACAGGACGGATCCCATGCGGCCTCCAGCTGGGCCCTCCGCTGTTGGTCAAGAAGTCCCACCTTCTTGGGTCCTTATTGGAGACAAGATCTCGCTATGCTGCTCAGGCTGGTCTCGAACTCCTGGACTCAAACGATTTCCCTGACTCAGTTTCCCAAAGTGTTGGGAGTACAGGTGTGAACCACTGTGCCCGGCCCAGCCTTCCAATATTCTGCAGTTTGGTTTGCAGTCCACCTACGGGTGTTCAGGTTTTCTTCTGATGAGCTCAGGAACAATGCTGCAGTGATCCCATGGCTAATATCACCGTGGGCAGGACATCTTCTTGAAAGCGGGGTCAGAGGGCATGCACTTGTAATTCTCAGAGAGTTTTCAAAATTGTCCTTCGTGGAGGCGAAATTCATTCACAGCAACACATGCCAGTCTCTCTCTCCTTCCAGCACTGCAAACTGTGCATAATCAAAGTCATTGCCAATCTGATAGGTATATATGTTGTCAGTGATGCTTTAATTTGCATTCTCTCATCAAGAGTGAGCATCTTTTCACATGTATATGGACCGTTTGTTTCTCTATTCAAGTGAACTCTGTTCCTATTTTTTGCTTTTCATTTCTTCCCCCTACTAAATTGTTAAACTCTTTTTTATTGATTTGTTTGCACTCTTTATATATGAGAGCATCTAGCCTTCTGAGTGATATAGTTCACAGATATTTCCCCCACTTTGCTAAACAGCAGACTCTGACTTGGCTTAATGTGCTGGTTGCTATGCAAAAATTTTATGTTGTTGAACTTTTTTTTAAAAGTTGTGCATGGGGGTTTTTGTATTTTGTGTCATGCTTAGGAAGGGTTCACCTCAAGCTGATAAAGGAATTTCGTGTGTGTGTGTGTGTGTGTGTGTGTGTGTGTGTGTTTTCCAAGCCTTTGTGGTTTCATTTTTTCCATTGAAATCTCAGATCCATCTGGAATTTATTTTGGTCTGAGGTGTGAGATACAGACTAAGCTTTATTTTTTCCTAGGTGGCTACCTGGCTTCCCAGGGATGGGCGGGTTCTTGAGTGATACATCTTTTTTCACCGATTTGAAATTCCATCCTCCTTCTATGCTAAATTCCTTCTGTGCTGGAATCTGTTTCTGGCTTCTATTTTGTTCCGTCGATCTACTTGCCTATTCCTGTGCCGGTATCATTCTGTTTTAATTACTGGAGGTTTCTTTCTTTATTTTTATTTTTTATTTTTTTGGAGTTGGAGTCTTACTCTGTCGCTCAGACTGGAGTGCAGTGGCTGCTCCCGGCCACCGCAGCCTCGACCTGCTGTGCTCCGGCGATCCTTCCGCCTCAGCCTTCCTAGTAGCTGGAACTACAGGCGCGCGCTACCACGCCCGACTGATCTTTTGATTTATTGTAGAGATGAGGTCTTGCCAAGTTGCCCAGGCGGGTCTTGAACCCGCGGGCTCAGGCAATCCACTCAGCTCAGCCTCCCAAGGCGCGGGATTACAGGCTGAGCCACTGAGCCTTGCTTCTTTCTTTCTTTTTTTTGAGTTGGAGTCTCACTCTGTTGCCCAGGCTGGAGTTGTCCTGGGCTCAGGTGATCCTTCTGCCTCAGCCTCCTGAGTAACTGGGACTAAAGGCACACACCACCATGCCTGGCAAATTTTTAATTTTTTTTTTGTAAAGACAACCAAGATTTCTCTGTGTTGTCCAGGCTGATCTTGAGCTCCTGGGCTCAAACAATTCTCTTGCATTGGCCTCCTAAATTACTGGGATTACAGGCATGAGCCACTACACCTGGCCCTAATTACTGGAGTTTTATAACTTGTTTTATTAATTTTTTTGAGGCGGAGTCTCACTCTGTTGCCCAAGCTGGAGTGCAGTAGCACACTCACGGCCACCCCAGTGTCAATCTGCTGGGTTCCGGCAATCCTTCCTCCTCAGCCTTCCAAGCAGCCGAAACTACAGGTGCATGCTACCATGCCCGGCTAATTTTTGATGTATTGTAGAGATGAGGTCTTGCCAAGTTGCCCAGGCTGGTGTTGAACCTGCGGGCTCAGGCGCTCCACTTGCCTTGGCCTCCCAAAGTGCTGGAATGACAGGCTGAGCCACCCAGCCCAGCCTGTCACCTGTTTTAACATGTGGTGGGGTTAGCCCTTCCTTCTCACTTTGGCAGAGGCTGCAGGAGCCCACCAACATCTATGACCTTCCCCATTCTTCCTTTGTAACCTAATTTTATTTGAGGCAGCAGAACACTGAGACCTTGCATTTCCCAGACTCCACTGTAGAGCAATGTGTAGGTTCTGGCCAGTGAGAAGGAGGTGGATTTGTTGGTACAGGGCTCCCAGGGTCGTCCCTGTAAAGAAAGGCATGAGTGCCTCTCCTTCCTTTATCTTTTTTCCAGCTACCTGGAAGGCGGAGGTGATGACTAGAACTCCAGCAGCCATCTTGGACCACTGCACAAACTTGGAATGAAAACCACACAACAGAAAGGTGGACAAGAAGTGAAGGGACCTTGAATCTGCATGCTGTGGAATCCCCATAGCCCTGGGCTGCCTGTCTGATTCAGGGCTCCTTTTACAGCAGAGAAAAATTAACATCCATCTGTTTAAGCCTGGATATTAGACAATGCTATATGCAGCCAAATCTAATCCTTATTGAAATATATTTGTTCCTTTGCAGAATTTTCTTGGCTGGTCTTGCTTGTTTGCTTTTCTATCTGGTTTGTGTGTGTGTGTGTGTGTGTGTGTGTGTGTGTGTGTGTGTGT
>NW_007075115.1:139658-151844 GCF_000164805.1 Carlito syrichta
GTGTGTTGGAATCTCACTCTGTCACTCAGGTTAAAGTGCAGTGGCATGCTCACGGCCACCACAGCCTCGACCTGCTGGGCTCAGGTGATCCTTCCACTTCAGCTTTCCAAGTAGCTGGAACTATAGGCACAAGCCACCATGCCTGGTTAATCATTTTATTTTTTTATTTTTTGAGTCAGAGTCTCACTCTGTCAACCAGACTGGAGTGCAGTGGCCGTTCCCGGCCACCGCAGGCTCGACCTGCTAGGCTCTGGCGATCCTTCCGCCTCAGCCTTCCAAATAGCTGGAACTATAGGCGCGCACTACCACACCCGGCTAATTTTTTTGATTTAATGTAGAGATGAGATCTGGCCAAGCTACCCAGGTGGGTCTCGAGCCTGCGGGCTCAGGCACTCCACTCACCTCAGCCTCCCAAAGCACAAGATTACAGGCTGAGCCACCGAGCCCAGCTTAATTTTTTGATTTATTGTAGAGACAAGATCTCACCAAGTTGCCCGCCCCTGGACTCAGGCAATCCTCTCACCTCGGCCTCCCAAAGTGCTGGGATTACAGACTTGAGCCACTGTGCCTGGCCTTCTATCTGAATTTTTTTAAAGTGACATATTTGTAGATTCATTAAGGAGAATTGACGGCTTCATAAAGTTGAGTCTTTGAAAAGTTAAAGCTTTTTCATTTCTTCAAATCTTCTCGTATGTCCCTCAGTTGTGAAAGCTTTCTTTATATGGCTGTGGTATATTTCTTTAAAAATTGACTTAATTTTTGTCACAATCAATCATATAGCAGGTCTCTTTTTTCATTCATTGCCTAGGAGGTTGTTTTATACAGGAAGGGTACAGAGATTCCTATAACAATTTCCTCCCAGCCACCTTAAGGAACACTCTTACTGTTTGCAATTGCTCAACTTTTTAGAA
Organism: Carlito syrichta; assembly: GCF_000164805.1. Lineage (NCBI taxonomy): Eukaryota > Metazoa > Chordata > Mammalia > Primates > Tarsiidae > Carlito > Carlito syrichta. The sequence continues at coordinate 140,570 of NW_007075115.1, forward strand.
ATTTAATTAAATCATCTGCAAATAATGATAGCTGCAGCCCTTCTTTCCCAGTATTTACAAATATATTTATTTTTTCTTATCTTATTGCATTCGCCAGTACTGCCAGAATGATGCTAAATATTGGTGGACACCCTTGTCCTACTGCTGGCTTTAATAGACATGTTTTTAAATTTTTTATGTTAAGCAAGATGGTGGTCTGGAGTTAAGATAGAAGTATTTTATCATGTTAAGGAAGTATGTATCTAATCATACTTTATTGTGATTTCTTTTTTGAGATGGAGTCTCACTCTATCACCCAGGCTAGAGTGCAGTGGCACACTCAAGGCCACCGCAGCCTTGACCTGCTGGGTTCAGGCGATCCCTCTGCCTCAGCCTTTCAAGTAACTGGAACTACAGGTGTGTGCCACCCTGCCTAGCTCACTTTTTGATTTATTGTAGAAATGAGGTCTCGCCAAGCTGCCGAAACTGGTCCTGAACCCGTGGGCTCAGGTAATCCTCTCACCCTGGCTTCCAAAGTGCTGGGATTACAGGTTTGAGACACTGTGCCCAGTTTTGCTTTTTGTTTTTTTAAATCAAAAATTTTGTTCAGACTGAGCACACTGGCTCACACCTGTAGAGTTGGGGGGCTCTCACTGTGTTGCTCAGGCTGGTCTTGAACTCCTGGCCTCAAGAGATCCTCCCGCCTCGGCCTCCCAAAGTACTGGGATTATCCCACATGGAACAGATGAATAAATGGGTGATGCATGAGTCCTCATCTGTTCCTTGGTCCTGCTTGTCCTTGTCCGCTTGACAGAGCCTTCTACCCTTGGGTCTCAAGCGACCAGAAAACCTTTGTTCCCTGGAGCTGTAGGCTGAATGCTGGCCTCAAAGAGACATGTCTACCTCCTCACCCCTAGAACTTGCGGGGGACACATTTGGAATTAGGGTCTTGGTGGATGTGATCAAGTTAAGGACCTCAAGATAACGAGATTTTTTCCTGGGTCACCTGGACAGGCTTTAAGTCCGATGACAGGTGCCCTTATAAGAGGTAGAGAGGGGAGACACAGACACAGAGGAGAGACCATGTGAAGACAGAGGCAGAGATTGGAGTGACGTGGCCACAAGTCTAAGAGCACCTGGAGACACCAAGAGCAGAAACAGGCAGGAGGGAGAGTGGTCCTAATGACACCTTGATCTCTGAATTCTCAACTCCAGAAGTTGGAGAAAATAAATCCCTGCCAGTTTTTGTTTTTGTTTTTGAATCAGGGTCTCTGTTGCCCAAGCCGGAGTGCAGTGACACAATCACCGCTCACTGCAGCCTCAACCTCCTGGGCTCAGGCGATCCTCCCACTTCAGCCTCCTGAGTAACTGGGACTACAGGTATGTATTTTTAATTTGTGTGTGTGTGTGTGTGGACAAGGTCTTGATATATTGCCCAGGCTGGTCTTGAACTCCTGGGCTCAGGGGATCCTCCAGTCTCGGTCTCCCAAAGTGCTGGGATTACAAGCATGACCCACCGTGCCCGGCCAATTCCTGCTGTTTTAAGCAGCCTGTCCTGACAACCCCAGGACACTTGCACACCTGGCTCCTGGGACACCGTCCTCTACAGTTCCTCTTCCACCTCTTTTCAACAGGGAGGCCCCATGCACGGCAGCTCTGTCTCTTCTCAGCCTCCCCACCCGCCTCTGTGAAGACCTTCCAGCTCTAGCACCAAAGCCCACATTGGGACTCAGCTTCCAAGTTGCATCTCAGTTCTCCCCAGAATTCTGCACGCACCAGCTGGGGGGACATCTCTTGGCCCAACAGTGAGCACACATATCTCTGAATCTGAGATCCTCCCTCACCCACTCCAGCTCCTCCTGCAGTTTTCCTGTCTTGGCCTCCCAGGTCCCCACACCTGTAGCTCCACCCACCCTCCTCCGCACATTTCACTGTACATTCACGGGCAACTCAGAATTCAGGATCGAGCCAGAATGTGCCCACTTCCTATCACCCACCTGGACCACGGCTGGGCCTCTTGTCGGTGCTCCATGCCCTGAGCCAGCCCCCACAGCCCAACGAGCAGCCAAGGAAGGCTGTCTCAGTCTCTGTGGCCTGCTGGACCACCCGCCCCCAGCCCCTGCCCCGCTCCCCCTCTGGTTCCACTCCAATCTCGCTCTCTCCAGCCTCAGCTCTTTGCACTGGCTGTTCCCTTTGGCTGGGATGCCCTTCCCTGCTGGGCTGCTATGGGACGTCACTTCCCAGCTGGTTCCCCAGGGCTCCCTTCATCTTTACTGACAGCACTCCCCACCCACCCAGGTGAGCTCCGTGAATCAGATTTTGTCTTTTTCACGCTCAGCACTATGTCCCCCTCACCTAGAGCTGAACAGGTGCTTGTCGAATGGGTGGATGCAACAAGGAGGGAGACCTTGGCAAGTTAAGCCCAGGCTCCAGGTCCTCCAAATCTGTGGGGAGCCCGGACCAGCCTGGGCGTGGGCGGCATCACCAGCGGTTTTCGTGGGTTTCAGGAGCCGTAAAGATGTTCATGGTCGGCCGGGCTCAGTGGCTCAGCCTGTCATCCCAGCACTTTGGGAGGCCGAGGCAAGTGGATTGCCTGAGCCTGCGGGTTTGAGACCAGCCCAGGCAACTTGGCCAGACTTCGTCTCTACAATAAATCAAAAATTAGCCAGGCGTGGTAGTATACCCCTGTAATTCCGGCTACTTGGAAGACTGAGGTGGAAGGGTCGCCAGAGCCCAGCAGGTCAACGCTGGAGTGGCCGTGAGCTGCCACCGCACTCCAGCCTGGGCAACGGAGTGAGACTTCAACTCAAAGAAAAAAAAAAAAAAGATGTTCCTGGTCTTCCAGGAAATAACTCAGCCCCTTAAGATTGCATTTCAAGAACTGATCCCATGCGTTGAGGGAAACCTGCATAGGTCTTTGGTAAGAGGCTTCAGGAAAGCTGGAAACCCGCCACCCCGATGGCTCCAATAGAAGGAAAGCCAGGAGGGTGATGAGAGGAATGGGGCCGGGCGTGATGGTTCATGCTCTAATCCCAGCACTTTGGGGCCGGGCTTGTGCTGCTCATTGTGATTTTAATCCTGATCATGATATTTGGTGTTGGCCAAGAACCAGCGTAGCACCCTTCTGCTGTATCCATATGAGTGTGGTCGGGAATACTGAGGCTCAGAAGATGGGGATCAGCGGCACCACAGGGCTGGAGATCGGTTCGGGTCTCCCCTCCTGCCCACCCCTTGCCAGGTGTCTCCCTTGTTTTTGAGTTGGGATCTCACTCTGTTGCCCAGGCTGGAGTGCAGTGGCATGATCACGGTTCACTACCGCCTCAACCTCCTGGGCTCAGGTGATCCTTCTGCCTCAGTCTCCCAAGTAGCTGGGACTGCAGGTGCATGCCAACTGGCCTGGCTATTTTTTTTTTTTTTAATAAGATCTCACTATGTTGCCCTGGTTGACCTCGAAATCCTGGGCTCAAGGGATCCTCCTGCCTTGGCCTCCCAAAGAGCTGGGATTACAGGCATGAACCACCATGCCCGCCCCCAGCTGTCTCTTTTCTCAGGTGAGGACAACTCTGCAGACATTCTCTGAAAAGCTACAGCACAACCTGAGCCCGCCTCAGTGGAAACCAGCAGGCTGCTGGGTGAGGTTCCAGACCTCCCCCTCACAGGATACCCTTATTTTCTAGGGGGTGCTTTTCTTGCTGGTGTTTGACTCTAAGACTGTTCTACAATAAATAAATTAAAGATTCTAAATGGCTCGACAATTCTTCTAAATTACAAAAGTCCTATCCCTTGGTAAGAATGCCATCAGTAGAAGTATACATATGACAAGAAAGTGGCCGTCCCCTAATCCTCTTCCCCAGAGGTCCAGTGTCAGGGGAGGAGGCCAGCCCTCAGCTCCACATTTGCACCCGGAACTCAGGCTAATTTTTTATTTAATTTTGTTTTTTTTTTTTTGAGTCAGAGTCTCATTCTGTCACCTAGGCTGGAGTGCATTGGCACCATCACGGCTCACTGTGGCCTCCACCTCCTGGGCTCAGGCAATCCTCCCACCTCAGCTTCCCAAGTAACTGGGACCACAGGTGAGCACCACCATGTCTGGCTGATTTTTTAAATTTTTGTAGAATCAGAGTCTCACTACGTTGCCCAGGCTGGCCTCGATCTCCTGGGCTCAAGGGATCCTCCCGCCTCCGCCTCTCAAAGTGCTGGGATTACAGGTATAAGCCACCATGCCTGACTGAACTCAGGCTACCTATAAGCTGAGCATGGGCATTTTTGTTGAAGAAACAATCTCCAAACACAGCCGCCTGACATTCAGAGTCCTGTCCTGGGCCAGGGTGCAGTCGAGGACTCTCGGGCTGGGGGCTCGGAGTGAACTATGCAGGGACTGTCATTCCCAAAGAAGTTATTTTTATGCCAAAAATGCTTGTGGGAAAGTCAGGGGGAGGTGGGAGGAAAGGAAAACAGAAAGACCCTAGTCGCAGGCAAGAAGGCTCCAGTGGCTGTCCGCCCCCCCTTCTGGGCTGGGGGAGAGACACAGGGGCGGGGACCCACGAGCAGACAGGCTGGCCTTCCCTGCCCGCCTGGCCGAGCACCAGGGGCCGGGGCGAGGTGGGGTTCTGTGTTGGCAGGACCCCTTGTCATCCTGGGAGGATTCGCTGGGTTCTGGGGGGTGGGGGCTTTGGACTCCCCCCAGGGCTGGACTTCAGCCTCAGGAGGTTTGGGGCTTTGGGACCTTCAGCCTCAACTCCGGGTTAATTATAACCACTGAGCAGGGCCTGTGGGAGTCCCTGCCTCACGCACGGGGTGCTGAAATGAGCCCGCTCAGACGGGGTCTGTCGCGGGTCTATTGCAAAGCAAAGGCACCTCTCCCTGTTCCCAGCCAAAGAGCCACCGGGAAGTCTCCCCCAGGAGTCTGGAGTGGGGCGGGCAGGGAGGGTGTCTTGGCCAGGCAAGCCTTGTCCCCAGCCTCCAGCTGCAGCCTCAGTGGTCTCCAGCAGGGATGAGTCTCCTGCTGGGCTTGCTTCCCCCCACACCCACCTGCTGTCTGGGGGCCCAGCCCAAGCCCCTTCCCGAAACATCTGCTGGGCCTCAGGGGAGAGTGAATCCTGCTGGGGGCCCGAGCCCCTCTCTCCTATCTCTAGCTCTCATTCATTCATTCTCACATTCATTCACTCATTCACTGACTCATTCATTTTCGCACTCATTCACCATTCATTCACTCATTCACTCATTCATTCCCACATTCATTCATTCACTCGACTCACTCATTTACTTGTTTACCATTCGTTCGTTCACTCACTCACTCCTTCCCTCATTCATTCATTCACTAAAGCATTTACTCATTCAATTGATTTTCTGAGCCCCTTTGTACACCAGACATAGATGATGTAGGGAGGCGGCAGAGAGAAGGGAGGGAGAGGCCTCAGGGGGAGGAGCAACTGATCACCTATGTGTCCAGTGTCCTGGGGGCAGTCGCAGACACGAGGCATGTTCCTGAGGGAGGTTCCGGCTGTGTCAGGGCCCAGGCAGGACTGATGTGTGGATGACTGACCCCTGCTGCTGTTCTTCTGCACTGGGGTCTCTCTGGTAGACACCACCCACCGTGGAAGCCTGAGGTGGGTCCTGGGACAGCAGGGCGGGGCACGGTGTGGCTCCATGGCCTCTGAGCTCCCTGGGACATGGGTGGGCTGGTCCCGGGCTGTGTGAGGGACCTCTGCCCTGAAGGTGCCCAATGGTCTGAGTGAGAATTAGCCCTCGAGGTGCCCAGAGTCAAGAGCTTTGTCCACAGAGACCCAGGCAAAGGCCGAGGTGGAGCAACCTGTAACCTGCTGGGCACCTGTCCCTGGGGCAGGGCCCTCAGCCTTCCGGCCCAGGGAAGCCCACCTGTGTCTGCCTGTGCTCACCTGTGTTTGTCTGTGCCCACATGTATACACTTGTGCGCACCTGTGCCCACCTGTACATACCTGTGCCCACCTGTATATACCTGTGCCCACCTGTGCCCAACTGTACACACCTGTGCCTGCCCGTACATACCTATACTCACCTGTGTACACCTGTGCCCACCTGCGCCCACCTGTGCCCACTGTGCTTGCCCAGGGTCTTATCTGATGGGCCCGCCACATTCCTTGAGAGCCCCTCTCTGCTCCCTGCCTTGGGGGCGCCCGTCCAGGCTGGCCGGCTGGCTCCCGCCCGGATCTGCGGTGTCCCATCTCACCGCAGTCCGAGATAAGGGCCCAGCTCAAAGCTGCTTTGTTCAGCCAACAAAAGGACATTTCTGCAGCGCCCTGGGAGCTGGGCCACGGGCTGGCCCACGCTAGGGAGGCCCCGGCCCAGCGCCGGCACCAGTTCGAGAAACCCTAGCCTAGTCCTGGCTGGGCCTTGGGGGCTGGGGACGCTCCTGCCACCGGCTTCCCAGGCCCCCAGGTCCACAGGCGGTGTTCCCTTTCCATGCCCCAGCCTGGCCCTGCCTGTGGCCGCTGCTGCCCACTGCCGTTTCAGGCCTTGAGAACCAAAGCCTCCCGAACTCACGGCCAGGGGGTCAGCTGAACAGCCAAGACCCTGAGCATAGTGGACAGCTGCTAGCCACACGGGAGGGGCCCCCTGTGCCTGTGCCCTCAGTTCCATCCTGCATCCCTTCTGGGCCCGTAGGGCTGCATGGCCAGGAGCACTCTCCCAGGCACTGACTAGAAGACACTGGGCCTGGATGCTTTATCTGGGGCAGGAGGGCATGGCTCACACACAGGTGCCGTGTGCCAGGCTGAGGCCCGTTGGATTTGTCATGGATTGAAGAGTGGTTCGTTCAGAACCTCAGAATCAAACCTTAATTGGTATGAGGTCTTTGCAGATGTAATTAGGGCTAGGACCTGGAGAGGAGGACATCCTGGTCAGGATGGGCCCTAAGTCCAATGACAAGTGTCCTTATGCACCCAGGGGTGCAGAGGCTGCATCTGTGGCCAGGGTGCGGCTGCCCCCAGGAGTGGAGGGAGCAGGAAGGACCCTCCCCAGAGCCTCCAGAGGGAGGCCATCCCTGTGGCCCCTGGATTGAGGGCTTTTGGCCTCCAGAACGGAAAAGGGATGCATTTCTGTGGCTTTAAACGCCCAGTCTGTAACTCTCACAGAGCTAAGACCCTCTTTTTCAAGGGGGTGTGACCAAAGCCGGGGGGGGCACAGGCCAGACATCTTGAGGATGCCCCACCTCCCCCAGGCGTGTGAGTGGGAAGAAGGCTGACCTCAGCCAGCCAGGGGGAGGGTGATGGCAGCGACAGCCCCCGAGAGCTGCTCATTGTGACCTGGGGAAGGAGGGAGGCGGAGAGAAGCGGAGGGCCCACCCTCCTGCCACCAAGGCCACCTTTGGAGACCAGCACGTCTCTAGAGGTGGGAGGCAGGGGACTCCGCGGCTGCAGCAGCGACTGGAGGGTGGATGGGGGTTACAAAGGGAGCAGCGCGGTGGCTCACAAACAGACACGCGCAACCATTGCGGGCCAGATGTGGCCGTACTGAGGGGTGGAGAGCCTGGGAGGCTGGAGGCTCTGCAGGACTGAGGGGCCAAGCCTGAGGCCAGGGGGCCCAGCGGGGCTTCCCAAGGGGCTCCCCTGCAGGAGCAGCCGGGACAGGTCAGGCCTACAGAGCTGGCACTCCCGAGGCCGTGGGTGGCGGGGGGTAGGCCTCCTCATCCCATCACTCTCCCGCCAGGAGGGAGGAACCAGGGCTGCACACTCAAAACCACACCTCACACTCACAGCACGCTCTCGCTACACACCACACATCCACACACCCACCTCACCCTCACCGCACACCCTCACCACACACAGCACAGTAGCCAAGTCAGGGGCCTGGACCCGGGGTCTGTTCTCAAGACTCCCCGCCCACTCCTGGGGGCCAAGGGAGGACAGACGGCAGGAGCCTGCCAGGCCCTCTGACCTTCCCCGGACGTGGGGCCTGGCACAGAGTGGGCCATGGAAAGGCTGGGGTGTGGGCAGGTGTGCATGGGGGAGCAGTCTCACACTGTCCCCGGAGCAAAGCCAGCGCCGGGTCCTGCAAGGAAGAGGATGCAGGTGTTCACGTGTGTGCCAGGAGGTACATGCATGCGCACCAGTGCTTGCTCACATGTGTCCACACACAGGTGTGCAGGTGTGTGCCTGTGTGTGGAAGAGGGCATGTGTGTGCTCGTCTTTGCTCAGATGTAAGAGTGTGCACATGTGTAGAGTGTGCATGTGTGTATGTGCCTGTGTGAGTGTGTGCCCGCATGAGTGTGTGCACATGTGTGTGCCTGAATGAATGTCTACATGTGTGTGCCCACATGAGTGTGTGCATGTGTGTGCCTGCACGAGAGTATGCATATGTGTGACTGTGCCTGCCTGTGTGCATGTGTGTGTGTGCCTGCCTGAATGTGTACATGTGTGTTCCTCCATGAGTGTATGTGTATGTGTATGAGTGTGTGCATGTGTGTGTGGTGCCTGTGTGAGTGTGCATATATGTGGGTGTGCCTGTGTGTTCACGTGTGTGTCTGTGCAAGTGTGTGTATGTGTGCCCAAGTGAGTGTGTGCAAGTGCCAGTGTGAGTGTGACATGAGTGTGCATGTTTCTACATGAGTGTATGCACATGTGTGGGCACTCATGCGAGCGTGTGCATGTGTGTGCACATGTCTGTGTGAATGTGTGCACATGCCTGCATGGGAGTATGTGTACATGTGCCTATGTGAGAGCATGCACGTGTGTACATACGAGTGCATGCACGTGCCTTTTGAAGTGTATATGTGTCCATGTGACAGTGTGCACATGTCTGCACATGCACACGCGTATGAACATGCACGCACATGTATGCACATGTGTGCACATGCTTGTGTGTGTGCACATCTGTGTGAGAGTGTGTTTGTGTGGATGTCTGTGTGAAGGTATGCACACACGTGCATGTGCCTACTTGAGAATGTGCACATGTGTACGTGTGTTCTTGTTCATATGCATGGGTGTTCTCATGCTGGCATGCTGTGTGCTTGTGTGTGCATATGTATGCCTATGCATGTGCACACATGAGTGCCTGTTTGCCTCAGTGTGCACCCACATACTTGTGTGCCAACGTGTGACTATGTGACTTTATGCATGACCTTAATTTCATAGGTCATGTGCATGTGCCTGTGTGAGTTTGCTCTTGTGTGTGTTTGTGTACATGCACATGTGACTGCAGGGCAGTAGGGTGGGCTTGTCAAGGGCCTGTGACCCTGGCGAGTCTCCTGGAGTACCTGGCACTCCGGCAGGTGGAGGCCCTCCACGGTGACTGATGAGTCAAGCAATCCTGGGGGCTGTTGCCAGGATGCTGGGATGAGGCAGGTCAGGGAGGCCAAGGCGCAGCCCAGGTTGCAGGGCTGGCAGGGTTGGGCGGAGGTGGGGCTGAGACCCAGAGGGTGGTCGGGGCTCCCCACGGTGGGCAGCGTCAGCCCCAGGGCTCCAGATCTCAGTATCCCTGCCCCAGCATCGGTGCCAGGGGGCAGGCAGGGGCTTACGTGTCCACTGCTCTGATGGCTGGTCCCGCCTGCCTCCACTGGGCCCCCTGGAAGCCACTTCCTCCCTCCACACGGCCTGTCCCAACATCTGGTCCGCTTTTCAGCAAGCTGGGGGCGGTGCCTCGGGAGCAGGAGGAGGCCCAGACAGTGTGGGAGTCCCTTGGGGCTGTGAGAACCAGTCTCCATAGTTTCCAGGGCAGCTGGGGGGGCGGGGAGATGGGAGAAAGGAACTGGGCTGGTCACAGCCACACAGGAGGTCTGGACACCTCTCTCAGCTGAGGCTTGGCGGGGGGGGGACCCTTGGCACCTGGCAACCTCAGCAGGCATCACCCCTGTGCCCCAACTCAGGCCTGGCTGGAATGGAGGAGCTGGGCGCCGGCCTGGGGAACATGGCTCCAGGGGGCGGCTTCAGTCTGTGGCTGTGAACCTCCGGGGCTTGGCCCTTCCGGGTGATGTCATGGGAAAAGCCTGCCTCCGACGCCCCGGCCGGCTCAGGCTCCCCAAGGTGGCCTGCAGATTTACGGGGCTCCTCCCAGCCGCGGTGAGGGCGGCAGGAGCCAGGCGTCCTGCCCTCCCATCCAGCCAGCCCGGGCTCCGGTCAGGTGTGTACCCACAGGCCGGGAGGCGGCTTCCCGGTTCTCAGGCTTATTTATTGCTGAAGGCATTGTTTTTGTTGTGTTTTTGTTCCCTCTGCCTGCCGGAAAGGGGACAATTAGATCCAGAGGAGAAGGAGTTAATGCTAGCACCCACCCCCAGCCCCCTTCCCACTCTCCACAATTCACCAGGAAATAAACAAGAAGCAGATCTGTTTGGGCTGTTTCCTTTTACCCTGGAAAAATGCAAGGATTTCCTCTGGGAGCTGGTCTTGATGGTCCCCCCAGGGCGCCCTTGAACTCCAGAGGGTGGGGCAGGAAGGGGACCCTAGGGTAGGCGGGGGACCCCTGGGGGCTCCCAGAGGCATTTGGAAAACTCGGCCCAACTGGGTCTTCGGGGGACCCAGAGCCATTGGGAGGGTGCCTGTCTTCACCCACCCACTTGTCTGTTCATGAAAGACCTGCTGGGTGAGGCTTCCAGAGGTCAGGTTAGCATAGCCCTGTCCCGAGCTCACCACAGACTAGAAACGCATACCCTGACCCATCATCACACCCCTGCGTTAGGGCCAGGGTGCACCAGCCGTGGAAAAGCTGTGTGTACCTCCAGATGGTCTGAGAAGGCCTCAGTGGGGAGGCCTAAGGGAGGTTGAGTCATTCTGGGCAAAGGTAACGGCTTAGGTAAAGGCCCTGTGGCAGGAAGGCTCCTGGTACCTCCAAGAAACAAAAAGAAGGGGAGTGAGGCTGTGAGGGGGAGTAGAGGCTGGTGGGCAACGGCCTCATCACATGGGACCTCCCAGGTCACTGGGAGGCAGTTTGAATCTTGATGGTGATAAGGGGAAGTCCCAGGGAAGCTGTAACTGATCAGCACATCCTAGAAGTCCCAGTGGATGGGTCTCGCGTGAAAGTTGACACAGGAGAGGGGTCAGCTGGACTCGGACTCCTGACCTGGAAACACACGTGGGTGGGTGCCACTGGCTGAGACAGCCTGCAGGACAGGGCAGGGGTGACGGGTAGGGGGACCCGGATTTGGACGAATCCAGCCTGAGAGGTGGGCAGGGCAGTGGGCTGAGCTTAGACCTGGGAGTTGGGGAGCAGCAGGGACTTCAAAGCTGTAGGGCCCAATGAGGCCTCTGGGAGGTTGGCTAGAGCAGGCAGGTGGGGACTGGACCCTGAGCAGACCCTGAATGGACTGGAGGCACGGGGGGGGGGG
>NW_007075115.1:152058-159229 GCF_000164805.1 Carlito syrichta
GGGGTGGCCTGAGTAGGGAGGCCCTGAGTTGGAGAATCCTGAATGGGGGGCTTAGTAAGAGGACCCCTGAGTAGACTAAGATGGGGGACCCCTGATCGGGGGGGTCTTGAGTGGTGGACTTGAGTAGGGAGATCCCTTGAGTAGACTAGGGTTGGGAGTAGTGGGTTCTTGAGTGGGGAGGGGCCTGAGCTGGGGTGTTTGAGTAGACCAGTGGCTGGGTCTACCCTTGGGCGCTTACTCTGTGCACCCTGTGGCTTCTGTCTCCTCCTCCATGAAGCGGGGGTGGTGACAGCACTGACCCTATGGGGTCTGTAACATGAGAGAGATAACAGGATCATTAAGTAAAGCAAATCTGTGGACATCCCCCTCTGCCACAGAGGGGCCATGGGACCTGCTGATGGGCTTGTCAGAAGCAAGCAGCCGGGTGCAGTGGCTAACTCCTGTAACTCCAGCATTCTTAGAGGCTGGGACAGGAGGAATGCTTGAGTCCATGAGTTCAAGACCAGTCTGCTCAACGGAGCAAGACCTGGTCTCTTAAAAAAAAAAAAAAAAAAATTAGCCAGGTGTGGTGGTGCCTGTATTCTCAGTTATTTGGGAGCCTGAGGCGGGAGGATTTCCTGAGCTCAGGAGGTGGAGGTGGTGAGCTGTGATCGTGTCACTGTGGTGGGCCATGATTGTGCCACTGCACTTCAGCCTGGGTGGCAGAGTGAGACTCCAACTCAAAGAAAAATAACCAAGCGAGCACAGCTGGGGCCTTGAGGATGCTGGATCTGGGGCAAGGGAAGGCTACGTTATACAAGGAGCATCTACTGGTGGTCAGAGGGGTGGGGGAAGATCTCTCTCATGGCTTAGGACTTGAACCTGGAGCTGATTGGTTCTAACACATAGCTGGTAAAAGACATGTTCGACGTTGGAAGGTAAGCACGTTGACAAGGACCAGAGACCCCTCAGTCCATCTCTGCTTTCCCAGAGGACACCCCTTCACTGGAGGGGTCAAGAAAGCTGACGTCAGCTGCTGTGACAGAAAAATCTTTCACCAGGCAGGTCATGGTAGCTCACGTCTGTCATCCCAAGTATTTTGGGAGGCCAAGATGGGAGGATCACTTGAGGCCAGAAGTTTGAGACCAGCCAGGGTAACAAAGCAAGACTTCGCCTCTGTAAAAAAATAGAAAAATGGGCCGGGTTCAGCGGCTCAGCCTGTAATCCCAGCACATTGGGAGGCCGAGGTGAGTGGATTGTCTAAGCCCGCGGGTTTGAGACCCACCCGGGCAACTTGGCGAGACCTCATCTCTACAATAAATCAAAAATTAGCCTGGCGTGGTAGCGCCCACCTGTAGTTCCGGTTACTTGGAAGGCTGAGGCGGAAGGATTGCCGGAACCCAACGGGTCGAGGCTGCGGTGGCCAGGAGCGTGCCACTGTACTCCAGTCTGGGAGACAGAGTGAGACTCCGACTCAAAAAAAAAAATAGAAAAATATTCCAGGCATGGTGGCACATGCCCGTAGTCCCAGATGCTTAGGAAGCTGAGGCAAGAGGATCACTTGAGCCCAGGAGGTCAAGGTGTGGTGAGTCATGATCATGCTGCTGCTTTCCAGCCTGGGCGACAGAGTGAGACCGTCTCAAAAAGGAAAAAAAAAAAAAAAGACTTCATGGATACACAGGTGGTCCCATCGTTGTCCATTTAGTTCAGCAGGCTGGCCTCTGCAAAATTTCGATAGATCGAGGAAGATGGGCTTCTGGAAAAGTAACCAGGCGATGTGCTGATCATAGCCACTCTGACAAAGGTGGCATCTTTACCGGAACAAGGCAATTGAGCCTCTAACACTTGGTGTGTGATGTGGAAAGTCTAGGGGCTGCTTTGTTGAAGAAGCATCAGAAACAACCTACACCTGCACAGAAAGGATGGCAGTGCAGGTTCATACCCTGCCCCAGGCTGTTGATGACTTTCCTCTTCTCTCTGGTCCTGAGACACCCAGTCCTTCCTGGCTCTTTTTTTTTTTTTTTTTAATTACACTTTTTAAAAAATTGGAGTCTCGCTCTGTTGCCCAGGCTGGAGTGCACAGTGACACACACTCTTGGCTCACTGCAGCCTCGACCTCCTGGGCTCAGGTGATCCTCCCACATCGGCTTCCCAAGTAGCCAGGGCTACAGGCATGTGCCACCATGCCTGGATAATTTTTTTTTATGTTTGTAGAGACAAGGTCTTACTATGTTGGCCAGGTTGGTCTCGAACTCCTGGGCTCAAGCGATCCTCCCGTGTTGGCCTCCCAAAATGCTGGGATGACAGGTTTGAGCCACTGCACCACGGGCCTTAAGTTCAATGACTGGTGTCCTTGTAAGAAGGGGAGAGGACGCAGAGAGACACAGAGAAGATTCCACGTAAAGACAGAAGTGGAGATTGGGGTGATGTGGCCACAAGCCAAGGAGCGCCAGGGCCACCAAGAGCTGGAGGGGCCATGAAGGATCCTCCCCCAGAGTGTCCAGAGGGAGTGCGATCCCGTGACACTTGGAAGTCTGGCTTGTGATGTCCAGAGTTGCCCATTACTGCCCTGAGTCATGGATCCAGGCATGAGTGTGCTGCGGAAAGACAGCCCTGGACGGCTCTCAGCAGGCGACTGACCAAAATCAGACCAGCTTGCTGGACCAGGATCCTCACCTGCCTCAATTAAGAAGGAAAAAAAAAGCACGGCCAAGCACAGCAGCTCATGCCTATAATTCCAGCACTTTGGGAGGCCAAGGTGGACGGATCGCTTGAACCCAGGAGTTTGAGACCAGCCTGGGCAGTATAGCGAGACCCCGTCTCTACCAAAAAAAGAAAATTAACCAGGCCTGGTGGTGTGCAACATGTGGTTCCGGCTACTCAGGAGACTGAGGTGGAAGGATCACCTGAGCGCAGGAGATGGAGGTTGTGGTGAGCCGCGATTGTGCCACTGCACTCCAGTCTGGGCAACAGAGTGAGACTCTGACTCAAAAATTAAACAAATAAGTAAAAAGTAAAATGTAAAAAGCCGCTCAGAGGGCATTCCAGAGGCCCTCTAGGGAAGATGGAGAGGCCCAGGGACAGGCGAGGGGGATTCTTTGAGCCAGGGTTCAGTCGCCCACCTCCCCCAAAGACGACCTGAGCCTTCACTGGGAGGCTATTACTGGGGTAGTAAGGCAGAGATGATTCGGCCCCTTGCACCATCCTTTGGGGGAACCAGGTGGGAACTGGGGACCAGGTGCACCAGGGCGAGGGTGAGCCAGGAGCTCCTCACCAGCAGCCCGAGGGGCTTGTGTGTCCTGAGCCCTGCACAGGTGTGGCAGGACCCTGAGATCACATGCTGAAGGAGGAGGTAGTCCACCCACTCCACGTTCTCACCCATGCAACCCCTAATTAGCCCTAAGGACGCTGGCAGGCCGGCTTCTGGCAGGGCGGACTCTCAGATAAGGCCCATTTGGTCCAGGGACTGAGGTCTCTCCCGCAGGAAGCTGGTGGCGAGTGTAGACTGCAAAGTCAAACAGACCGTGTGCTCTCACCAGGGGGCAAAGCAGGGTATCTCTCTGACCCTCAGTCTCCCCACCTGTGCAGTAGGGTCACAGTAGCACCCACTGAGAGGTCATCGTTCTGCAAAATCGTGCTCGGTAAGTTCCTGGCCTATTTAGTAAACTGTGGAACAATGTCTCCCCCAAGACCCAGAGCCACTACGAAAGAGGCGTGTTGCAGAAGTGTGTGGAAGGGTCCGGACACGCTTGTGGTATATCGTTAGATGAAAAGGCAGCTTGCAAAGAGTCATTAAAAGTTGACCCTGTGAGCTGACCTGGTTACTGTCTGGCCTTCTGAAGAGTGAGGCAGGGCCGCAGCCAGCTCATTTTCAGAGCGCTCCTGGGATGGGCCCAGCACTAGGCCCTGAGCACTTGATAATTGCTTATTGAATGAAGGAAGGAAGGATGGAGGGAAGACTGGCTCCAGTTTTGTGAAGCAAGACATTTATTATGAATGTATAGCCGGCCTGGTGGCTCACACCTGTAATCCCAGCACTCTGGGAGGCCGAGGCAGGAGGATCACTAGTGCCCAGGAGTTCAAGACCAACCTGGGCAGCATAGCGAGACTTCGTCTCTACACCAACAACAAAAATTAGTCGGGCATGGTGGCGTGCACCTGTAATCCCAGCTACTCAGGAGACTGAGGCAGAAGGATTGCCCGAGGCCAGGAGGTGGAGGCTGTAGTGAGCTGTCGTTGTGCCACTGCAACATAGCCTCGGCAACGTAGGCCGCGACTCAAAAAATTAATGTTTAGAAACGCTGGAAATGGATGCCAACAGGCTGGATTGACTGGTGGTGTTTTATTATCTTCTTTTTTTAAATTGTATTGTGCAGTTTTGTGTGTGTGGTATTTCCAGAGCTCTGCTGTGAATGTGAGACTCTTGCAGTCCCAGGACAGGTCACCGTTGATGAATGTTTAATGGCCCTTGTCGAGGCGAGTGTGGGAGACAGGATTCACACACTCCACTCCCCTGGCCTTCTGCAGGGCTGGGCGGTTACGGGGGAGTTCTTAACCCAGAGGACGCCCCAGCGGGCGCAGGCAGCGAGGTCCCAGCCGAGTTCCTCCTCCTCCTCCACACCCAGCCCTGGCACACAGCATTCTGCAAGGGGTGAGAAGGAAAAAGAAAGGCCCTCTCGGCCGCCGGGTGATGGCCCTCTGTAACAAAAGTGATTCTGTGCTTGAGAAAAGGAGAGGGTTATGAGAAAAACTCCCCGTTACAGGGTTTTACATTTGGAGGGAAAATGCCCGGCCTGGCTGGGTCCGACCACAGGGCCCACACAAAAGCCCCTTTGTTCCTCCCCAGCGCCCGACAATGGCACAGAAAGAAATTATCTTTTCAGCAAAAGATTAAGCGGGCGTCCGAGCCCTGCAGCCGAGGGGGGACCCTCTCTGGGCCCCACCCGCCCCAGTGCCCCTTTCCTGCCCCGGGTTCCAGTGGGCCTCTGGGACGAGAAGGCAGCGTTTTGCCGGGGGGAGGAGGTGGGAGACTTGAGAGACACAGCCTCTCCGTGCAGGGACACAAGGGAGCTCGACACAGCCATCCGCAGCCCCACCGATGGGACACGGCTGTCCCAAGTTATAGAGGGGGAAACTGAGGCAGACAGGCAGCTGCCCCGAGTTGCAGATGGGAAAACTGAGCCAGGCAGGTGGCAGCCCCAAGCTACAGATGGGGAAACTGAGGCAGGGAGGCTGCTGCCTGGGCCCCTCTGGAGCTGGCTCGTTATGGCATTCCGGGACCAGGGCAGGCCCTCCCTGCCTTGGGAATGGGAAAGGGATGAGATCAGAGGGAGGGGGCTCAGGCCGCCCAGACTGGCATCAGGTGACGACTGAACATTCAGTTATTAACCCCCAGGGTCGGTGGGGGGGTGAGGGGTATCGAGACACCTGCCTATCTGGCCCTGGCCCAGCATGGCTGCCGAAACTCCTGGTTTCAGTCTTCACCATGCCCGAGGCTGAGGGCTGGGGAGGGGCCCCACGTCAGCAAACCCCAGCCCCCGCCCTGTCATGGCTCTCCAGAACGCACCCAGGGGAGTGGGAGCCCCGGCCAGGCTCCCCAGCACGGGACAGGGTCTGCGGCCGCTGAGGAAACCTGTGTTTCCAGGAGCAGGACGAGTCCGGGCAGGCCGGGGCCATCCTCATTGACTCCACGTGGGTCCCAGTGGGGGGTGGGGACTGCCCTGGACTGTATCTGCAGCCCCACGTGGGGCATGAACAAAGTCTGTGCAGGAGCTCAGGCTGGGAAACTGAGGCCGTTTGAGCCTTTGTGGGAGGGAGGAGCCAGGGAAGGCGGGGGCGGGGGCAGACCCGGGTGAAGGTCTGGGGGCCCAGGTGGCAGGAGATTGGGTCATAAGTACCCCCAGTGTAGGGGTGGGCCTTGGAGGGGTGGAGCTGCTGGCAGGATGTGAACCCCCACCCAAGCCTGGGCTCCCTCTGCCCCTGGACATTCTTGGATCACCTGCCACCTCCCTTCCTCTTCCCTGGACCACCAGCCTTGCTTCAAGGTCCAGAAACTTCCTCAGCAGAACCATAGGCGGTTGGAACACTGAGGTTCAGCTACTAACCCCAGAGTGGGGCGGCCCCAGTCAAAGTGGCTGCCACCAGCAGCTTCTAGTCTGAACTCTGAAGCTGGCTCCGTGGAGGAGAGAGACCCCAGAACTGCCCGACCTCATTTTTTCTTGAGTCAGGATCTCACACTCTGTCACCCAGGCTGGAGTGCAGTGGCACGAGCACGGCTCACCTCAGCCTGGAGCTCTGGGGCTTAGGTGGTCTTCCCTCCTCAGTCTCCTGAATAGCTGGGACTCCAGATGGGGAAACCGAGGCAGGCAGACAGTTGTCCCAATGTACAGATGGGGAAACTGAGGCAGGCAGGTGGCTGTCCGGGCCCCTCTGGAGCTGGCTCTCTCTGGCACCCCTGGAAGGTGGTGGGCCTGGGGTCACTGCCCTCACCTCCTACGGCTTCTCCCCTGACACTTGACTCCCTGAGACCCTTGGGCTTGGGCAGTGGTTCAGCTGACAGTGAGGTCTGGTTCCCGGGCTAGGAGGTTGGAGGAGAACCAGGCAGCCACAGGAGGCGGCAGACGCCTGGGGTGGGCCCAGGGAGGGAGAGCTGGGTGTTGGGAAGGGGGGCTTCAGGGCCCGCCATTCATCGCCCCCATTGCAAGCCTCCGACCAACTTGTGGGCTCGGTGGCATTGTCCCAGGCCCTGTCCTTGGCATGCAGAGGGCTGGAGGGGGCGTCTCCGAGGGGCTCATTCAGCTGCCTGCACCCTGGTGGGGGGGCTGTGAGGGGGCTGGCAGCAGTGGCACAAAGGGGTCTTTGTCCCAGTGGCTGGGCCCAGGGTCTCGCCACCATGTGCAGGGCTGTCCTTCTATTCTCCTGTCCTCCCATCTTCCTGGGCATGCCACAAAGGCCGCTCCAGGTCTGGTGGGATCCCTGCCCACCAGGCCTCAGAATCCTCCCGAAGACAGCCCAACAAACCCCTCTGAGGACATTCCCAAACCCAGGAATCTGGGGCCCTCGGAACCAGAGAGCACGGGGTTTCTGGCTGGGGAGGCAGACACCCCTCACATCCCTGTCCTGCCTCGAAATCCCAGTTCTAAGCTCTCTGCCCCAGCATGCTGGGGACGTGTGTGTGTGTGTGTGTGTGTGT